>NW_026533250.1:6127500-6160000 GCF_028296485.1 Oppia nitens
GGAGGGGGGTTTTAAAATAACTAACTATTAAAATACTATATTATAATGTTATATATATATAGTATATACACAAATTTATATTAAACTGTAAACTTTGTACTTGTAATAAGTAATTTGTAATATAATATTTTATTTTTATTTTTTTTAAAAAAATTATGCATATTTAGCAACAACAACAAAAAATTAACAATTTTTTTTTTAATAAAATTAATAATCATATATTTATTTCAATATATTCAATTGATACATATTACAACAACAAATATATATATTATATAATTATTATTATTAAAAAAATTAACTATTGCTATTATTATTATTATTATTATTACCAGGTTTATTTTTTACGATGATACATTATAAACAATACAATAGCTAGTATTACCACTATTATGGTCAACGTATGATTGCCAGATGATAGCCAATAGACTAGGCCGTAGACTACCAGTGCTAATACTATTAGTATGATTAGACCAATTGATACTAGTATATTGTTGTTAATCTGAGCCAGCTGATTTTGTACTAGACTTAATCGATTAGCTAGTTCAATTAATTGTTTATGTTGTAGCTTGATGATTTTTTCATGATCATCAAGCAACAATTTTAAACTTTTTAGACAACTATGTTGTTGTTGTTGTTGTTGTTTAGTATCGGCTACGGTGCCGGCGGTAATCATTTGTAGGCCACAATCGGCACAACAACCCACTGAACATTCTAGCAAATGTTCGGCCAATTCACGTACGGCTAGTACTGATGGACACCCGAGCGACCAGTTATTACATTTGACTACCAGTTCACCGATAATTGAGTCGAGTTTGAAATTTTTCATTAGTTCATAGTTGCCGATAATGACCGCCGAAACTGCTATAGTTTCGGTAGTCGTAGTGGTTGTGGTGGCCATTGATGTCGGCGGCGGCGGTGATATACCGGCCGTCCGTTTTTGTAGCGATTGACGACATTCGGGACAGTTATCTCTAGCGGATAGTTGTATCCAATCTTGAATACATGTTAGACAAAAACTATGTCCGCACCGGCTATTGATGACCGCTTCCCGATAGACATTCCAACATATACTGCACGTTAGGTTTGTGGCCAACAGTTGCGGTAAATCGGTAAAGTTGGCCAACTCATAGCCGGGCATTGTTTTTATTGAATGTTGATATTTAACACTTAATTATTAATATATATATTTTTTTTAAAAAAATAATTATAATTTTTTAATTATAATGTTAATACCAGTAGTAGTAGTAATAATAATAGTATTTAATAGTCAAGTGTTTAGGAAAAATACAGTAATATATTTCAAAAATAGTAATATTAATTATAAATGATAGACATATTCAAGTGTATTATATATACTGTATTTATATATATTTATACTGTATTTATATATATATACTGTATTTATATATATATACTGTATTTATATATATATACTGTATTTATATATATATATATATTGTATTGCAATAGTATTTATTATTATTTTATTTATTATATTATTGCAATAATTATTAGTAATTAAAAAATACGTTATAAAAGTGTGTTTTTGTGATATATTAATATCAATTATAATATATATATATATATACTGTACAGGTATTATCTACTGTATACTATATATTACTTACTTATATAATGGGTTGATATTACTGTATTATATTTTTTGTACATTTATTTTGTTGATGATAAGATACATGAGATTAGTTAAGTATAATATTAATAATAATATCCATTTAATGGTAATATTTTTTTTAAAAAAACTCTGATTCATTAATAAAAAAAATATTTTTATTACATTATTATATTTAATACATATACTGTATGTATAATAATAATATGATACTATAATGCATGTAAATTATAATAATAATATTAAATAATTTAGTCATAATTATTATATACACACATATAAAATATATTTATAAATTATAATTAAATACAAGTAATCAAAAATATATAACATTTAATAAATATCATAATAATAATAATAATAATATTATTATTAATTATAATATTAATTACTAACAGAGTATAGGCATAGCATAGCAAATATAATAACCAGTAATACTATTATTACGCAACAAACGGTTAAACCGATAGCTTTTTGATGTCTAAGTCTACGAACTTTTCCGACCAGTTGTCTACGATTTGATCGACTAGTTTCCAGCTCCTGTACCAACCGATCCAATCTATCCTTGACGGCTGTCAGCTCCTGTATCAACGATTGACACCGGGTTTCACTATCTCTTAGCTGTTGTCGACTGCGTTCCGTTAGATCCATATACCGGTGCCTCGAACGGCGTAACTCATCAATACAATTGTGTTGTTGAAAACTGCCTCCCGGTTCGCTGCCGTCCACCCCTCCTCCATTGCCCACTAAACTAGTGCGCACAGTTAGCCTAAGATTACACTGTCCGCACACATTATACTGACATTGTTGCTGATGTCCGGCCATTTGATGGACAGGTACTACCGTCGGACAACCCTTACAGTTGAACATACATTTGACCAGCAATTCGCTGACCATTGCGTTGACTTTGAAATTTTTCATCAGTTCATAGTCATCGCCAATAATAACCATAACATCCATATCATCTGTACTACTATTTACTGGTTGTCGGTGTTGTAACTGTTGCCTACACTCGGGACAGTTAGCCGAACCCTTCCTAATCCAGTCATCCAGACATGACCGACAAAAACTATGACCGCATCGGCCATTGATAACCGATTCGCGATATATTTGCAAACATATACTGCAGGTTAGATTGGAGGCTATACTGTCCGATAGGCCAACAAAATTAGCCAGCTCATAACCGGGCATAATTTTAATTAATTAATTAAAAATAAAATAAAAATTATATATTTTTTTGAAAGATTAAAAAAATATATATAAAATAATAAAAATGTTATAATATATTATATTTTGTTTTAAAAAATATACTGAAAAATAATAATTATTATTATACACTATCATATATATATATATATGAAATTAAATATTTAAATACATTTTTGTTGTTGTTGGTTTTAAATTTAATTATAACTTTTTTTTTAAAAAAAAATTATAATATTTTTGTTGTTATACTGTAATGTACTGTATATACAGTATACTGTAATCATCATTACCTACTAGTTTATAGATAATTATTTTTTTTTGATGTTATACGATACCTAAATATTTAGTGTATATTAATATATATATATACAGTATATTAAATAATAGTAATATTTTGCTGTATATAATATTTTTTATTTTAAAAAAAATCATTATATTTAAGGTTTTATATTACAATTTACTAATAATATACAATACTATTTAACTATACTATTATAGATGTAATCATTTTAATAATATCTATCTATCTATCTATCTATCTATCTATGATATATATATATATATATTGATATAATTATATTCATTATAAAGTAAAATATTTATACAAAAAAAATAATGAAATTAGTTTATTATAATAATTAATAATATAATAATTTTTTTCAATAATTGCATTAAAAAGTAAAACAAAAACATATTTTATTAATTAAAACAAAAATTTTCAAAAAAAACGATATAATAATAGTATATATTTTCTAATATATTTTTTTATAATAATAATAATTAATTAATTTTATTTATTTTATTACAGTTACGCCCACGTAACCCATTGGGACGAGCGGGCAGTCATCAAAATCGACATGAGCCAGCTCAAGTATGTCAAGACAATCAATCTGGCCGATTGTCAACCAATCAACGGTGTCCACACTGATCACGGCCTACTAATACTTCAATGCCAGACACCGGTTACCCATCAACTAAATGGCCAGTTGGTTGTCGACCAGATTACCGATGCACTGATATCGTACAATCCACACGTACGGGCCCAACGATCCTATCTGAGCCCTAACCAACATTTCCTGGTCAATGTCCTGCATAATGCCTCGACACCGACACCGGCCACTACTATCATTGTCCAGCGTGTTGTTACCGATGGTGGCGATGGTGGCCAGAGTACTGGTTCGGGTGGTCTAGAGTTTCTCTACGATGTCCGTACGTCGCTTAATATCGTCAACTGTGCGTTTGTCTGGCGTAACGGTAACTACGATGCCGTACTGGCCTCCGGAACGGCCAATCGCGAAGATCTATTGTATTTATCGCTGAGCGACGGTCGGGTAGAATTGATTACCGGAATCGGACGGCCGACTAACGGGTCAGTAATTTTTTTTTGGTGTTGTATTGATTATTGTATTGATGGGACAGTTATGTTAGACACAGTGATTGATTGATTGATATATAATAAAGTGTATATAGTATACAAAAAATGCCAGATATTTAAGTTATATTTTATTTTAATTTTTTTTGGATAAAAATTAATTTTTAATTATATTTTTTTGTTTTCACTTTTTTTAATTAATTAATATAATATATATAATAATTTAATTTTTATTATTACAAATATATATATATATATTTAAAATTGATAATAAATTATTTAATAATAATAATATTAAGTATTTTTGTTTTAGTTATATTTTTTTAGTATTTTATTTAGTTAATAGTTTAAAAATTAAATTAAAACAAAATTAAATGGATACTAGGTTAATTTAATTTGGGTATAATATCATTTTATTAAATATATACATATATATACAATTTATTGGACCATATATACAATATATATATATATATATATATATATATATATAATAATTTATGATTGATAGCCGTATTATATCATATATAGAGGACAGGGAGATGAATGTAAAATTTTATTGTATTTATTGTTGTTGATGATGATTACATACATGCCTGTCCTCTGAATCTAATCCTAACTGTGCACTGAATATCATTGATTGATTGATTGATTGATTGATTGTCTTATTTATTATTTATTTTTATATACCAAATTAGATCTCATAGAGGTATGGCATTGGCCAACAAATCCCGATTGTTGGCCGTAACGGCCACCGAAAGCGTCTATCTGGTCGACCTGAATACCAATCGCATCCAATGCGAGACAACTCAACGGCACCGGAAGCCGACAACAATGATCTGGTCATAGGATTTCATCAGTTTATTTCAAAAACAATATAAAAAAAATTATTTAGTTTTTTTGTGTCCAAAAAAAATTTTAGTCAATTTTTTTGATATAAAAAAGTCTATTTTTGTTTGTTTTTTTTTTTGAATATTTATTATCATTTAATTTGTAGTTTTTTTAATTAAATTCATTTATAATTATTATTTTTTTATTTTTTTTATCTATTTATTTGTTATAATTATCAAACAACTATAGTTAGTACTCCAAAAAAAACTAAAAAAACAAAAAAAAATATAATTTGTATATAAATTATGATTTAATTTATTATTATAATTGAAATAATGATAAACTTGAAAAATTTCAATATCATTTCAACATTATATATAAATATATATATAATTGAATAAAAAAAATAGATTATATTTACATTAATTAAATAATAATAATACGATAATACTAATTAAGTTATACGAGAAAAACATTTACAATAATAATGATAATAATTTATATAAAAATTTTTGATTTAAAAACAAAAACATAATGTTTTATTTTATACAACAATAAAAAACACATAAATAAAACACAGAATATTCTTGTGATACAACACACACACACACACACTCACAAACAATGCATACATTTATATATATATAAACTTTATTTATATATATAGAGTTATATAATCCAAAAATATAATTTGTAAAATGAAAATTAATTAATGATATAATTATATTATAATTAAAAGCAAGAAATAAAAAATTGGGATAAAATTAAGTTCATATTATAATATTAATTACTTAATATAATTAAAATTAGTGTACTATATGTTAATTAATTATTATTATAATTTTGTTTCAAACTAATGTAAAATTTTTAAACTCTAATTTATTTTAAACTTTATATTTATTAAGTTTATTATTATGATATATACACACAGTATATATATATAATATTTATATAATAATAATAATGTTTTAAATGTAATATAAGTTTTTTTAAATTGATATATAATATTCAATTTATATAATTATTTGTCGTTTTTAATTGTAATTCATATATAAATTTAAAACAAAAAAAAATGTATTACTTATTATATATATATGACAATAAATAAAAAATTATACACGTTTTTAATAAAAAAAACAAAAAATGTTTAAATTTATTTATATTTATATATAATATATATCTATAGATTAATAATACAATAACATTCAATAGATTTTTTTTATTGATAATTTATATAAAAAAATAAAATATAATAAACTAATAGCAACCAATATTTAGTGATCATAAAATATTTAATGGCCAACTACTAAAAAAAATAAAAAACCTACAAAAAAACGCAAAAAAAAAATAATTCAAATACTTATAGTATTAGCACTGGTAGTCTATGCCCATAGTCTATGCCAGCTATCATCATCTGGCAATCATATGATGATGATATTATAGTTGTAATACTAGCTATTGTATTGTCTATAATGTATAATAAAACTAAACCTGGTAGGTTAATATAAAAGTAATTGATAGCTTAATTTTTAATATTAAATAATAATTATATTTATATATATAATGATAATATTATTGATAATATCTAATTGAAATAAATATATGATTTTTAATTTTTTTTTATAAAAATTTGTTATATGATAATAATAAAATATTGTATAAAATTTATTTTGTAGCTAAATATACATAATTTCTAAAAAAAATTAAAATAAATATTATATTACAAATTACTTATTACAACTACAAAGTTTACACATTTTAATATAAAATTATTTTATATATACATAACATTATATAGTATTTTAATAGTTAGTTATTTTTTAATCATTATTTTTTTTATCATTAATACTTTTTTTTTAAAAATATACTTAAAATTTAAATTACTTGTAATATTAATACTAGTAATGTTTGAAAAAAATGTTTTAAATTTAAAACCTTTTTATACAATATTTTTTTTTGGTAGACATTTATATACACACCAACAAAGTAATAGCTAACTAAATACTCCATTACATACCTGTCCCCCATCACCACCACAACCATAAAAAAAACCTACTAATCCTACCAATCAACAATTTAAACAAATTATGTGCGGCGGCTACGATCTGGCCAGGTTTGTCAATCTACCCGCTGAGTTGGCCACTAATCTCCAATGTAGTATATGTTGCTATATATATCGGGAGCCAGTGGTCAGCCAGCGATGCGGTCATAGTTTTTGTCGGTCGTGTATTATTATTATATAAAGTTTATTATTAGTAGTACGACTAGTAGTAAGAAAAATAAGAGGAACGGTAGTACCGGTAGTACCGATAGTAGAAGTGGTTGTTGTTGTCCACAATGTCGGCTACCGTTTCAACAACGAAAACAGACGACTTTAATAGACATTGACAGACAAAACAATAGCAACAATACAACTACCGCTGCCGCCAACAATACTTCGGTAGTCATTATCGGCGACGACTATCAGCTGACCAGAAATTATGCTCTGGACTCGATTGTCGGCGAATTACTGATCAAATGCAAGTACTCGGGACTGGGCTGTCCTCAGGTGCTGCCGGTGCGCCGTATGGCCAAACACTATCGACAATGTCTGGCCGGGGTTGCTGTCCCGACTGTGGTCTCAAATTGTATGGCATCGACGACGGTATTACTGGTGACCAACATCAACAACAACAACATAACTGTATTGACCGATTGAAATCGGAACTAACCGATCAACGGGAGTATATCAAACGGTTAGAAAATAATAATAATATTATCCAACAATTGGATCCGAAAACTATATCAACATTTTTACGGCCAACCAATATATTGACCGGTTGTACCGGCTTATCGTTACTACTATCAGTTGTACTGTTAGTGGTACTACTGGCCCTGATCATATGGGCTATCTATGGCCCAATCTATCTAACTGGGTCACATTGGCTAACAATTGACATTATTTTTCTAGCTATTTGTCTGGTGATATTCAAAGCCATAGTGGAAAGCATGAAAAATAAGCCGATAGTTAATGGACAGTCATCATCGGCATCAGCAGCAGCAGCACAGGGAGCTGAAGCTAAGCTACTATCACCAACGGTACTACCCGTTTGACGTCAAATTTGATGACAATCCCTATTACTACTATTACTATACTATTTATACAAATAATTTATATTATATATAATATAATTATATATATATATAATATAATTATATATATATATAATATTAATAATTTTATGACTTATAATTTATAATTAATAACTATAGCTTAATTAGATTATATATATATATATATAATTTTCTAATAATTAAATTGTTTATAATAATGATTAATTTGTATAATTTTTATTTATAGTTGAAACAATAATTAAGCAAATATAAACATTATTATTATTATTATTATTATTTTCTAGAAACAAATAATAATAATTTTTAAAAAAAAATAAATATATCCTAATGTTTGTTTGTCGTAAATATTGTTAAAAATGTTTTTCATATGAATTCAATTATTTTGTTTAATTAAATTTGATAATTAAATTAAATTACATAAATAAATAAATAACAAATTTAATTTAATATAAAATTTAAAAAAAATTATATTAATATGATTGATAATGAGTATTTAAAAATTAATGTTTAATATAAGTTTATTTATTTATTTTTTTGTATCTATATATTTTTCAAAATTAAATAAAACTAAATTTTATAAAAAAAAGTCATTTTTTATTTGTATAAAATTCTTAATTATTATTATTTTATATAAAAATTATTATTATAAATACTTTTTATTAATACAATCAAATATCATATTTTTGGTTTATATATAATAACATAATATATATAATACATTATATATTATTTGGTATATTTGTTGTTAATTGCATTGAAATAAAAAAACAAAATTATATAGTAATATATATATATATATTGTGAACAATTTTTTAATAATAATAATAATAATAATAATAATAATAAAAGATAATCAATAAATATAATAAAATATAAATCAATAACAATAATTGATATATATATATAATAAAATACTGGGTTAACATAATTTTTTTGCAAATTTGCAATTTTTTTAAGCACCGGTATCTGTTTTTTTTGTTGTTGTTGGTGTGACTACCACTCCTCTATTATACATCTATTAGTAAATCAAATATAAAATTTTATAATATTTAAATATTTTATAACAAAACTAATGGACAACACTTTTATTATACAAATACTAAAACTAAACATTTTTGTCTAATTATTTTGCAATCAGAAAAAAAGTTATACATTTTTTTAAAGTTATTATTTCGCAATACTAATCACAATACTATTTAGTTATTTAATGATAATTATAACTAATTATAAATATTATATCCAAAAAAAAACTTCAAATGTTTTTCAAAATAAATCATTATTACCGGTAATATCAAAATAAAAGGCATTTAACGGTAAGTATGGACAGACACACACACACATACATACATACAGATATCGTATACCAATCTATACTAAATAACATATAGATAGACACACCCACACCCACCCACTCTCTATAGGGGATAAATAATTTTGCCCCAAACAACTGAATTGAAAAAATCGGACCACGAAAGTCGGGCCGCAGTACCGCCGGCGGCCACCAGCGATGAACTCTGTAGTTCATCGTTACGAGTGGACAATACTTTACTGAACGGCACTTTTTGGGTCCTCAATAGCAACTGTACGGTAGTTGGTATCGGCGGTGATGATGGTGTCGGTGGACAACGATTATCGGTAATACCCGTAGCAGCAGTAGTATCGGCGGCCGCCGCCGCTACCAAAATAGTCTCAAAGCTAACACGTGCGGCCACTTTCTTGGATCCGCCGATCCACAATAGTATCATATAGATGGGCATTGAGCTCAGGTATTCGATACCGAAATACAAGGCTCCCTGAAACGATAGGGTAACCACACGGAGGACCAGAAATACCAGATAATACATGAGTACAGTGGGCAACAGGAACAGTAAGATTGTAAACGATAGGGTACCGATAAATAGTTGGTCGTTGCCATAGGAATAGCTATCGACACGCGATCGCAGTTGATTCCATTTTTTACCGCGAAACAGACGCCACAGTGCCGATAGGCCGACCACTTGTAGGCCGTATAGTCGGGCAGCGTAACCGTAGAAACAGTAGATATGTATGGTGGCCAGTGCTACCAAATCGGATAGTACGCTCAATATACAGGTAAACCCGAGTACACCGCAATAGACCAGTGTTTCGACAATAATGGCAAACAGCGGCTTAATAATTATCATATATGTCTTCCACAGATAGATATGATACAAGAAAAACTGTCCCAAAGCTGTATTCAATGGTCGGTTGAGTTTCAGACCGGCCGGCATTCCCATCAGCAGATTCAGTAGACTCTGTACTTCGTTGACCAGATTGTCGGTACGTTTCAGGGCTACGTCCAACCAATAGGACGGACTCGAGTAGAATACGAGAAACAATGTAGTGATAATACCCAATATAATATCGATGGCCACCGATGACAATACATTGCCGACACTGACACTAATACGTTTGTGACGGAATGCTTTCAGTGCTGACCAACAATGGCGAAACTGTTGGACCCGAAAGCGTAACTGATTGCCGGTAGTGGTCATCATAACGGTGTCCAACAAAAAGTTGGTAATCTGTCGCTGATTCGGAAACCAACTCTTGTTGCGGACATGGGTTCGCTGGCGTTTCGGTCGCGTAATCTGATAGTGAAATTCGATGAACGACGCGGTCAACCGTCGGGGCAACATTAGCCTCAGATCGCCGTCGCTGACCCGTACGGGAAACGTCGTTGTTGTGGACGAAGTAGTAGTAGTACTAGTAGTGGTGTGACTATCGGACAATCGGTTAGTATTATTAGTGGACAGATATGTCTTGAATAAGTCGGATGTCTTTTTCAGCGAATCGATGATAAACTCGACGAACGGCATCCTATTTAACGGGTAAAAACGGGTGATTTAAATGGTCAGTAATGGTAAAACTATCGGTAAAATTAATTACTACTACCTGTTGTCGTAATCGTCTTCTTTGAAAAACAATTGCGAACTCATGAAGTCGCGGGTATCGTAGTGAACAAGTGTAACAACACCGGGATCTATGGGCTGGCCATTGATCAGACACGATCGTAGACTCAACTGATTGTCCATAAATCTCAGGTCACACCAAAACGGCGGATCATTGGCAGTGGCGGCTGCGGCGGTGGCCGTCGATTTCGATGTTGGATTACCGTTAATACCGTTATCATCGGTTCGCAGCTGCCGTCGGCGATGCTGTTGTTGTTGTGGCCGATGATGATGATGGTTACGATCGCCGTTGTTGTTGTGGTGGTGGTGGTGGTGGTCATCATCAGCTGATTGGTGTCCACCAGCGCTAACCGTCGCTACGGGTCGATCATCAATGGTGCCCAACACCGATATGGCCGGCGAATCATAGGTGGCCAATGTTGACAGCAACTTCAAGGATGTCATTGCCGTAATGTTGACCTGTAGTGATCTACCGTCCAGTCGATAGTAGCCGAACAGTAGGCCACGGGGTGTCCGAAACAGTTTGGTCGGTATGAATAAGTTGATCCATGCAATGTTGTCCATTATTATCGGCGGCGGCGGCGGCTGCCGAGTCCTATTGGCCAAAATTGGTGGTCAGTCACGCGCGCGCGTGTGTGTGTGTGTCAGTCCCGGTACGCGCGTGCGTGCGATTGGTGTCACTATTATTAGGATATTATAACTGTTTAACTAATAAACTGTTTGTTTGTTTGTTTGTATTGTTGTTGTTGTCATTAAAATAGTAATAATAATAATAATAATAACTAATTGTTTATGTTTTCAATTTGTATTGATTTATATTGAATTGTATTGTAATTACAAACACATGGCTTAACAACACATAAATAATAACTGTTTTATTACTGTATTATTGTTTTTATTTTGTTTTTTTTTTAATAAATAGATATATAATGTAAACAATATATACATATAAATTACGTCAATATATTGAAGTATAATGTATTCAATAATTGAAATGTTGGATGAATAGGGGGGAGGGTATAAATTATATGGACGTTATTGATGACCAGTTTTTTTATTTGACACCCAATGTATTATTGCAATTGATTTTTGATATTTTTTATTATAATAATAATTTTTAAATGCAATGTGTTTTTACAGTTGTTATGTATTTTAATACAGTATGTTATGTTAAATAATAAAATATTTTTAATAAAATAATTTTTTTTTTTAAACTATTAATTACTTTTAATAATTATTTGTCGATTTTAATATTTATTTATTTTTTTATTGACTAGTTTTTAATATATTTAATATTTTCGTTTTAAACTAAACTAAAAAATTATTATTATTACTAAATCACCATGATGATTTGACAAATATTAATAATTACATAAATTAATTAATAATAATAATTTTTATATTTAATATATTAAATTTTATTAGTGATGATGATTGTGTAAATATAAAATATAAAATATAAAAATTATATATTTAATATACATTTAGTAATATATGATATATATATATAATAATTATTATTATAAAATATTTTATTTTAAAAAAAAAGTTATTAATATATTATTAAATTGAATTGTTTTTTCTCAACAAAAAAAAAATTAAAAAAAACTTTATTTGGAAAATGCGGTTATTATAAAGTTTTGATGAGTTTTTTTTAAAAATAATCGTTTAATTTATTTAAATTATTTTTTGTTTTGTATTTCTAATATTTAAAAAACTTGTTGATCAGGTTTTTTATATTTAAAAAAACTTATGTAATGTGATATTACTTGTTATTTAATTTATTTTTGAATTATATATATATATAACAAGTGTTTATCATTAATATTATTATTAGATTTTGTGAATACTTGAAATAGTTTTTATTTTAATAGTTATTATTTTAGGCATTAAATTGTTTATCGATTTGTTGTTAAAATATTTTTATTGTCGGTATTATTATTAGTAGTATTTTTTTTATAAAACGTGTTAACTTAAACTCAATTTGATTATTATTATTATTATTTAAAAGTTTTTAATTATAATGTGATTTTTTTGTTGTAATAATTTTGATGTAATTTGAAACCAACTAATAATTTATTTAAAATTTAAAAAATATTTATATTGACAGTAATTAAGACATTTCCTGCGATATTTAAAATAAAAAAACTATTTTTGTTATTAAAATTTTAATATTTTGTGATATATTTTAACTTTTTTTTAAGAAAAAAGAGGAAAAACATAACAATATTTAACATTTAAAAATAAATCTAAATTATAATAAAGTCTTAATTTGTTTTTTTAAACAAAAATTGTTAAAAACTATTAATAATAATTAGTTAATAATAATAGGTATCATCAAAAAAAAAATTATTAACAAAATATAATTCATTAAAACTATATTACAATGAAATCAATTACCGTAAGAGCGCCGGTAAATATTGCGGTTATTAAATATTGTAAGTTATTATTATTATTATTACTTTAGTTAAAACAAATTATATTTAATTATTTTATTTAATTAATTAATTATTTATTTCCGCATAAAATAGGGGGCAAACGGGATGAGGATATTATAATACCATTGAACGACTCAATTAGCGGTACCCTATCTATAGATGATATGTGTGCCAAAACATCGGTGGCCACATCGGCCGAATTTACCGAAGATCAAATGTGGTTGAATGGCCAGAAAGTGGACATTGCGGCCAACAAACGGCTGGTCAATTGTCTTAATCAGAGTAATAATCAATTGATATAATAATAATAATGTTTTTTTATTGAGAGTTAAATAAAAACTTTTTATTTGTTTGTTTGTTGTTTAGTCCGCAAAATATCGACCGTCGACTGGATTGGCCAACGATTGCACATTTGTTCGGTAAACAATTTTCCGACGGCTGCCGGACTGGCCTCGTCGGCTGCCGGCTACGCTTGCCTTATGTATGCGTTGGCCAAACTCTACGGTATTGATTCGGCGGAACGCATATCAACGTTGGCCCGAATCGGTTCGGGCAGTGCTTGTCGATCGGTTTACGGCGGTTTTGTCCAGTGGATTGCTGGCCACGATAACGAAACATCAGTGGCCCGACAGATTGTCGACGAAAACTATTGGCCCGAAATGCGTGTACTGGTATTGGTTGTTAGGGATACGCAAAAAGATACGAGCAGTACGTCGGGTATGCAACTGACTGTCCAGACCAGTCGGCTAATGCAACAACGTTTGAAGGAAATGCCCGATAAAATCCAGGCCATGACCCGTGCTATCAAAGATCGCGACTTTCATCGGTTCGCCGAAATAGCGATACGCGAAAGTAATCAAATGCACGCCACTTGTGAGGACACATATCCGCCGCTGCAGTACATGAACGATACGTCGCGTGCGATCCGACGTTTTTGTCACAAATTTAACGACTATTATGGCCAGAATCGACTCGGCTATACCTACGATGCCGGACCCAATGCCTGTCTCTATCTATTGGCTCCGGATGTTCCCAATGTTATACAATTGTTACGCAAATGGCAACCGGATCTCATTGTCAAAGGCCAGCCAATTGATGGCCAAACTAGTGCTGCTGCTGCTGCTGATCATCAGTTAGACGACGATCTGAGCCGACACTTTGACAAAATGCCGGCCGATATTGTTAATGGTTCGCTACGCTATGTTATCAGTACACGTATCGGTTCCGGTCCTCAAGTATTAACCGATGATGACCAGTCATTGTTGGACATGTCGACGGGTTTACCGAAACAACAAAACCAATAGTGTTGTTGTTGTTGTATTGCCTAACAACTCGTTAATTGATTTAAATTACAATTGAATTTATATTAAAATTTATAATAACTTTATATATAAAAAATAATTTATACGTTAATAATAACTCTTTGATAATCAAATAAATAATAAATAAATTATTAATTTTTTAAGATTTAAATTATATAACAAAACAACAAACAATCAGTTGATATCATCATCACAATTGGTTTGTGGAGCTGGATGTCGATGTCGTCGATGATGATGATGTCGATGTCGTCGTTGTCAATGTTGATGGTATCAGACATTGTTAATAATCGGTTGCCTTTCGTTTTGTTCGAGTATTGACTGAAGATTTGAATCAAATAAATCACATCTGAAATAATGAAATATTAAAAATAAAACAATTATTATCTTATTATAAGATATCCATTAAAAAATTTTTTTTGAATCAATTGATCCCAAACCTGATGGGCATATCCAGCGAATAAAATGGATTCTTGAGGGCGTAATCGGTATATAATTCATAAATTTTTTTCAACAGCAGATCTTTGTTGGCCGGAACTGTCAGATCGCTAACAATCAAAAACTTGACACCAGTTGTCGTTTGTAAACAATTCAGACGGAAATTATTGGTTTCGAGTACTTCAATGCCCGAACTTTTCATAAATCGTTTGCTGCTATTGTTTTGATGGTGATCTTTACCGCTGCCGAGGCCACCGCCGCCGCCGCCCGAGCTTTTAGTAGCCGAACCTTTGCAGATCTGGAGGGCGGCGATGGCGTACAGCGAATGAAACATCGACGACAATACTATCTTCTCGTTAGTGGTCAGTCTCGGCAAACCAAATCTGTAATAATCGGATGAATTGGAAAACAATTATTCAATTCAATTGATCGGTCGGTCGGTCAGTCAGTTAATAGTCGGGTAAACTGTCTGTAAAAGGTTGGTTAGCGACCGACTACTATATCCCGTAGTAAACGTACTTCAAATTAATCGGATAGTTCTCTTCGTTGGCCAATATATCGTCCATTACGTCCTTGTCGTCCATTTTGCGGCCGCTCAGCGGTTGGCCATTGATGGCCAACAATGCGTAGCCGACTAAACAACAACAACAACAACAAAATTATTTGATTGATTGGACACAAAATTATCGGCGGATCTCTCTCTCTCTCCCACCGAACACTGACCTCGGATACCGTCCCGTTGGCCAAAAGTTACGGCCAGTTTTTGATGAACATAATCCAGTTTGATGTCCAACGGATAGCCGAAAGTTTTTTCGACTTCCGATGAGACAAAGTTATGCTCGCAATCGTAGTTGAAGATCAGTCCACCGCTTCGGGAGATGATATACACGCTGTAAATGCCCGGCATTTTCTACTTGTTTTGACTACTAAACCACTGGCCTCTCGGGTCCCGATGTGTTGTCCGCCGATTTGATTGACTGATTGATTGATTGATTGACCGAAAAAAAAACTAATAATCAATCAGTCATTGAATACAGTCTATCAATGTTTATATAAAGTGATAAAAGTGGGACTATTTTATATATACTAAATTATATAAGTTATTAGTAGTTCGATGGTTATACTAAATAGTACCAAATTATCAGTTAAACACAATAATAATAATAATATTTATGTAACGTTATTGTTATTATTAGGCGACAATTAAGTCCTATTTCTGACTACATTTTACTAACTATTTTACTATAGTTTTCGATATATATAAAAAAGTACTTAATCTATATAACACATGTGTTTCAATGTTATTTCAATCATTCAATTATTGACTGATTGTTTGGATTATTACTAATACCGTCGGTAATCATCCCGTGTGGCCACTAATAACCTAACAATAATGTCAAACTGGGCTCAACTACAGCAACAGCTAAGGCATCCGTCAAATCCGGTCGTATTTTTTGATATAACAATCGGCAGTACCGAAGTTGGCCGCATGAAAATGGAACTATTCTCGGATGTAGTACCGAAAACGGCCGAAAATTTCAGGTCAGTGTCTATTATACTCTGCACCCGTATGTCTGACCACTGATTTATTTTTCATTGTCTTCTAACAGACAGTTCTGTACCGGAGAGTACAAACGTGACGGCGTTCCCATTGGTTTCAAATCGGTTACATTTCATCGGGTAATCAAAGACTTTATGGTACAGTCGGGAGACTTTGTTAACGTATGTATTTGGTTTCAGTCGGCCGATCGGTCGGTTGGTTGGTTGGTTGGTTGGCCGGCCGACCATCTAGTTATAGCACTGCACCCGATAATTATTGATTGTCTTTTTCATGGCGGCTAGAATGACGGCACCGGTATTATGTCCATTTTCGGTGGCGGCAAGTTTCCCGATGAAAACTTTATGCTCAAACACGACGCTCCGGGACTACTGTCGATGGTATGCGGTATTTTGATATCCAAATTGATTGATTGATTGATTAGTTAGTATAACTATAAGTCTATAATTGAATTGTTTTTTTTGTGGTTATCTCTTATATATATATACTGTACTTCATCATTACTTTCCGTGACGTTTGTGTTGATGATGACTACCCGATACCCGATGACTACTATTACTACTTTCACCACCACTACTACTAATACTACTACCACTACTACTACTACTACTACTACTACTACTACTACCACCACCACCACTACTACTATTACTACTACTACTACTACTACTACTACTACTACTACTAYTACTACTACTACTACTACTACTACTACTACTACTACTACTACTACTACCACCACTACTACTACTACTACTACTACTACTACTACTCCACCCTAATAGGCCAACAGCGGTAAAGACACTAATGGTTGCCAATTCTTCATTACGTGCGCTAAATGCGATTTTCTTGACAACAAACACGTAGTTTTCGGTAATTTCTAAGACCTCTCTCTCTCTCTCTCTCTCTCTCTCTTTATTTGTGTTTTTTAATTGTTTTTTTTTTGTTTTATTTGTCCAATTATTATTAATAGGACGTGTAATAGACGGTATGCTTGTGATGAGAAAGATCGAAAATGTACCGACGGGTCCAAACAATAAGCCAAAGATACCGGTGCTTATCTCACAGTGCGGCGAAATGTAGTAATCGGGATGTGCGGCCACCACCACTACCACCATCACTGTCATCACCAGCTACAACAACAGCACCGGGTCTTTATATGCGCCCCCGATATGTCATAAACATTATCACATCATTACATATGTTTTTTTTAATAATAAATAATTATATACTATATATATATGTTTTTTGGTTTCATTTATCATAAACTAATTTATTATTAAATATTTTTAAATAATTTAGTTTCACATTTAAATTGTATTAAAATATTTTTTTTTAATAATAATAATGTTTAAAACAAATAAATTGTCAAATATTTTGCTAATTGTATTGTTATTGTTTGTATAGTATTTTTTTATATTAATATTTTCATTCCGTATATTTTACAAATAAATTTATAAAAAAAATTATTAATATTATCAATAGTTTTATTTTTTATTAAATATTATATTACCATATCATTAGATATAAATGATAGATTTTATTATTTATTTTATGTATATGTATAATATGTATATAATTGCAAAAATATGTATTTATATATATTACCGGTTAATATATAATAAGCTTATATAGAGTCCTAAAAGATAACTCATTTAATTAATAAATAAAAATTAATATATAGTTTATAAAGTTATCAATTATTATTTTACAGTTTTATATTTAATAAAATAACATTGATTTACACATTTGATATTTACTTTGTATAATACATATAATTTACATAATTTTTTTTGTTATTTAAATATGTATTCTACATTTAGACAGTAATTTTGAGCAGTAATTTAAAAAAATTTAAATTTAATAAAAAATAGATTTTAAGATAAAAATAATCTTAATTCATGAAAATATTATATAGTGTTAACAATTAATTTAAATTACATGATATAAATAAATTGTTTAATATCTAAAATAAATCATTAATTTTTTTTAAATTTTAAGTTTAGTAATTTTAGTAATAATTAAATAGTTACAAGTTATAATAAAATTATATATATATATACTATTTTTTTATTGGTAATTATAAATATATATTCAACAACAACAAATTATTATTATTATTATTTAATTATATAAAACCTGAAAATTTGAAATATTTTTTCTAATAATTTAAATTGTGATTCAAATTAAATAAATTAGCTAGATAATATATATATATATATAATTTTTAATTTTTAAAATATTGAATATTATGAAAATTGTCATTGTCAATTAGTTTATTATTAATATTATAATTTTAAATAATAATATTAATTATAATAATTAAGGTTATTACAACAAATATTTTTTTTGTATTAATTTACAAAATTAGCAAAAATGTAAAAATTTATTATATTTAAAAAATGTCGTAACAATAACACAATTTTTGTTGTTGTTGTAACCAATTTAGTTAATTATTAGAAATTTTAATTATTACAAAAAATAAATAATAATTATTTTTTAAAAAACTACAGTTATTTGTATTAACTGTACTGAATATTTTATTGTAATTATTTTTTTATTGAATTAAACAAATATTATTCAATCAATTAAATTATAATATATATAGTAATATAAATAATACAGTATTACGTTTAAAGTATTTATAAATATAAATAAATATATATATAATAAATAGATATTTCTATGGAAACAATACTTGTGAATAAAATGTGAATAAAAAATATTATTATTATTATTATTTTTGTGTCAATGAAATGTTTGTTTGAAAGAGAGAGAGAGAGAGAGAGAGAAATCGTTAAAAAATAGATGTATATTCAGCTGTCTATTAATATAACATTTATTATTATTATTATTATGTATACGTAATAAACACACGCAAGCTATATATATATGTATAGCTCACCACTCCCTGCCCTCCCCCTCCCTATCCCTCCCATAAAGTTGTGCCCACAAAAAAATTGTCTAAATTTTTTTTATATAAAAATGTTTATATATTTAAAATAATTTTTTTATATATAAAAAATCCTACTGTAGTGATGTCATAGACATAATTAGGCAGTTTGTCTGTCTATCTATGTGTGTGTGTGTGTGTGTGTGTGTGTTTGCGTACAATACATCCCTTTCCCCTCCAATGGGTAAACACCCTCCTCCCGGTGCAATGCCATCAACATATTATATATCATGTACTGTACTATTTCAGCTAGTATGACAATGATGATAGTCCTAATAATACCAGTGCTTGCTGATCATGATGAATCAGTTACCTAGAGTGTAGTCCAATTGTGGGCACTGGTAGTATACCATCACCACTACTACTACTACTACTACTACTACTATCTGAATCATTTTGACGACAACGACGACTACACCCGTAATTAAATTAATATCAAAAAAAATATTTCGTTGAATAGAGAGAAAACCAATTTTTGTTTTGTTTTGTTAGTTAATGTCGTTTACTTAGAGCACTGGTAGGTATTATTTAAGTAGTTTATAGTTAATGGCATTTAGTTTTTTATGTATGTTTTATATATATATATATTAGACACGCCTCGGGTTGGACTCTCTCTCTCTCTCTCTCTCTCTCTCTCTCTCTCTCTCTCTCTCTCTCTCTCTCTCTCTGACTGACTGTTTTCCTCACCACAAACACATCACATACCATACCATACCATACCTGAGCTCTACTCTAATGTAGAAACAGACTCTCTCTCTCTCTATGTATGTGTAAAACAGAGAGAGAGATAGAGATAAAAATAGAGAGAGAAATAGAGGGAAAAAATACAGACAATAATAATAATAAAATTTTTATATTTTATTTTTTTTAAAACTTTAATGTGTTTTTATTCTCTGCCTATATATTGAAATGTGTTTTTCATATCTATTTTTATATGTGATATACTTTATATAAATTATATATATAAAGTTATATTTATAAATTATTGTTGTAATATACTGTATAACAGATAACTTTATATATATTTTAAAGAAAATTTATGTTGGTAATATAAATATATAATAATAATAATAAATTTAATTTAACATTATTATTGTTAGTGATTATTACAAGTGTTAATAACCATAAATATTATGTTTATAGTGTTTGCAATTGATTACAATTTTTGTGATTTATTATTATTATTGAATTTATTTTATTAATGTTGTTATTATTGTTATTATAAAAAAATAAATAAATATTGATTATCATTATAATCATGAGTTTAATGTGAAAGTTATTAAAAATAATAATAATTTATATTAATTTTATTTTCAACAATAATGGATATAAAATATAAATAATAATAATAATAATAATAAATAGCAACTAGCAACATTAATAATGGTAAATATTATTTTTTATATTTAACATAATTATATTTTTTAATATTATTAGATTATTTTTAAAATTTTTTAGTATTTATTTATTTGATAATACTATAAATTGTTTTTTTATTTTGAAATATCCTTATCAAAAAATATTAATAATAATAATATTTGTTGTCAAAAACAATTAAAATTTAATTAATAAGATCCTAAACTTTATCTCTAAAAAAACTTAAACAAATAATAATAATAATTATTATTATTATATACAATATTTTCTAAATATGTTTATTTTTATAATTATTTTTAGTTAATATATTAAACTAATTATATTAATAATAATATCCAATTTTCAATCAACAACAACAACAATAACTAAAAAATTATGATAAAATTCATGCGTAAAAATATTTCATTGAAACTTCAAAAAAATTTTTGTAAAATTATTATTATTATTATTATGATTTTTATCGATTTTTATGTTCACCTTCTCTCTATTGATACATAAATTATATTTAAATATATGTTTTTTATGTGAAATGTATTATTTGTTTTTAAAAAAAATAATATCAATTTTGTGATTATTGTGAAATAATTTTTGTTGTTGTAAATTTTTTATTATCGCAACTAAACGCACACATAATATATACAGTATATATACTGTATATATAATAATTTTTTTTTGTTGTTGAAAAAATACATTATATATTTTACAAGTTTGAACTCAATTATAATTTGATTTTTTTCTCAAAAAAATCATTAACATATATAAAAAATATATTTTATGTTAGTTGATATCTTATAAGACAATAAACATATATATATGATATATATATATATATATATATATATATATATATATATATATATATATATGATATTACATAATAAAAATGTTTATGAATGGATGAATAAAGTATTTTATTTATTTATTTATCTATTATTTTTTATAATTAAGTTTTTTATTTTAAATACTATACTTGAATAATACTATAAATTTTTTATGATTATTATTATTATTTTGTTGGTTAATAGTAATATATATATATATATATTTGTCAAGTATTTGTGTTAAGTATTTAGTTGAAAATATAATTAATAGTGAAAGTGTTTAACCAAATAATAATAATTTTTTAAAAAAATAATAATAATAATCTATCAAAATATTTGTAAATTTTTTTATTGCTATCTTAATGTTTGCAAAAAATTTATATAATATTATTATGATTTTTCTTTAATCAAATATATTTATTTAATAATTACTTAATAATATAAATATATTATCAAAACAATCAAATCAAATGTTAAATATGTTGTTTGACATCTATATAGTATTGATTGATCGATAATTTCAATATATTATATGGATTTTTAACACAACAAACAAAAAAATTGTATCTAATTTTTTGTTGTGTATTATATAGTATACTATTAATGATTTATATCATATTATTATTATTTAATCAAATAATTTTTAAAAAATAAGATAAAATAAGATATTTTATCATTTTGTTTTTGATAATTATATTTGACATTTTTTTGAAAGTTGTATCAATTTATATTTATATATATATGTATTTGTTTTAATACAATAGTATAAGTTTTAGCTACCGTTGTTTTTTAAAAATAAAAAATCATAAATATATGTAAATTTATTTTGAGATTTTTTTTTTGTTTGATGTTAAGGTTATTATAACAGTATATGATATATATATATATAAATGTTATCATATGATATGATAAAATAATAATAAAAAAAATTAATGATATTTATATGATTTTTATATTTTACCTAAAATTAAAAAACAGTATATATAACAGTATTAGTTAGTATTAAGTATAATATATATAATAATTATAGTAATAAAATAAAAATTGTTTCAATTGTTATTGTTTTGTTAATGAGTGTTAAAAATACTATTATATTAAATAATCTTTTTAAAAAAAAAAATTATTTATTATACACTGGGATATACAACAACAATAATATTATATAAATATATAATATAACTATTAGTAGTAATAATAATAATAATAATAAAATAATAACTTTGGGGAAAAAATAGGTGTTTAAATATAAATGAATACAACAATAGTGTTATAATTTATAGTATTATTATTATTATTATTATCAAATTTAATGTAATAATAAAGACAGTAAATATTTTTTATTAAATATAGAGTACTATAAAATAATTTGTATTATTATTATTGTTATATCAAAAAAAAAAAATTATATTTAGTGCCTAATGTGTGCTAAATATAAGTTTTTAAAAAATATATATAAATAAGATAATAGATTATTATTATTATTATTATCACAACATTAAAACTTTTTAAATTTTTTTATATATAGTTTTCAAATGTACAGTAAGTGTATTGTAATAATAATAATTATTATAACTAGTATATACTGTGTATATATATAATCTTTATGTATATTTTTTAACACTTTATATATACCATATTAGTACCAAAATTAAAAAAAAATTGAAATAAATCTAACTTTATATGTGTTTTAACTGTACGCGTGTTTTGTTGCCAAACAAACCAAAAAAAAAATAAAATAATTTTAACCAAAAAAAATTATAATTAATTATCAGCTTAGAGACAGTTAAACATTTTGCAAATTTTATTTTTTTTAAATAAAGTAAAATAAAGAGTTAAACCAAAAATTATTTTTTAATATCAAATTTTCCTCAAAAACGTTACCCATTTTTTTTATCCCATTTTATTTAATATATATATATATATATTATATATTAGATTTCTTATAGATTTTATTTTATATAACAATTATTACTTAATAATAATATATTTAAAAAAATATCAGATATCATGTGATATGATAGTAATCGACAAATTTTTTAAAAGTTTTTAATTTAAATTTTCTTATTAATAATAATAATAATCATTAATAATAATAAAAATAATAATAATTGAAAACCGTGATCATGTCATCAACATTTTTTGTTCAAAAAAAAATAATAATATAAAAGTAAAATTAATAATAATAATAACTTTTGATTATATCATGTAAAATATGTATGTTTTTTTATGTTTGATAAAAATCAATTGAAAAAAAATTGAGATATCAGTTATGATATTTTAAACTAAATAATATATATTGAATATCCAGTGATATAATAGCTATTGTGATGATTGTATGTGTTAAATAATAAATATGTTATATAATATACTGTATCTTATATAATATATTATCAATATATACTGTATATATATATTGATATCTTATATAATAATTGTTATATAATATGTATACAAAAAAAACCCAATGATGTGTGAATCAGAAAAATACATTCAATAAAAATAATAAAAACATATAAAAAAAATATTTTAATCTAAAAATTTTAATTGAAAGTAACATTATTTTTTTTAGATGTTTCAATTATATGTTTTAGTATTTATTAGAAATTATATACACTTATTTTTTTGGGGGGGGGGCGGAGGGGTGAAAAATTTTATGCCATGTCAATCAATATATAATAAAAAAAATATATTGAAATTTTTTGTTAGCTATTTATTTATCCATTTATTTTTGTTGACAAAAAACAACAACAACAACAACATTGATGTAAAATAAAATAATTTTTTTTAGAAAAAAAAATTAATATAAAAATCGGTAAAAAACAAAATTTTAGACAATATTTTCTAAAATAAATAAGTAAAACATATACTGTATATACAGTATAACTACTGTATAATTTTAGTTATATCAACATTTAAACATTTAAATATTAAGTAATAATACATTACATTATATACTGTATATATATATATAAAATATTGTATATATTTTTTGTTGCCTTAAGCTTATATATATAATATTAAATAAAAAAATATGATAATTTATACCAAAAAAAAAACATATCACATAATATGATGATTGAAACGTTGTGTATCCATACAGTAGTTGTGTGTATGTGTATGAGTGTGTGTGTGTGTTAAAAGTTATCCTCATTTTTATCCCCCAATATTTTTTTTAAAAAATATTATTATTAAGTAATTATATCTAAATATAATTATATATCTTGTTTATCATCAAAGATACAGTAGTAGTAGTAGTAGTAGTAGTAGTAGTAGTAGTAGTAGTAGTAGTAGTAGTAGTAGTAGTAGTAGTAGTAGTAGTAGTAGTATAGTATATATATATATATATATATATATATATATATATATATATAAATTAATAGTACAGTATTATACTGTTATACTGTATTATCGTAATTCAAATATAGTATATATATATATAGAAACTATTTTAAAACAATTTGTTTTTTAAGGCAATTATAGATTATTTTAGTTTAAATTAATAAATATTATATTAATACTATGATTTATTTCCTAATAATAATAATAATAATGTTAAAAATAATAATATAATAATTTTATTGGTATAATTCACACTATTATTATTATTTAATAGGATTTTAATATAGATTGTATTTATTATTATTATTATTGCTATTGCTATTAATTTTGATAGTCATTATACAATTATTTGATATAAATGTATAGAAAATTATAAACAAATTTTTTATCTCTTTGGCTATAAAAGTGAAAAAATTAGTTTTAAACGAAATAAAAAATTAATTACAATTTTTACTGAAATCTCTTTCACATTAATTCACATTAATCTCTCTCTCTCTCTCTCTCTCTCTCTCTCTCTCTCTCTCTCTCACTCACTCACTCACTCACTCACTTGCAATCACTACATATATACCGGTATACATATATATATATAATACACAATTTTTTGTAGATATTTATTGGATTTATTAATTGAAAGGCACTAGACTTGACTGATCAACCCTAACGAGAGTCTAATGGTGTTCCCGTTTTTGATCCCGTTTTTTATAAAAATTTTGTTTTGTTTTATTAGCCATAAAACCAAATAAACAATTAATACATTGAAAAGCTTTTAGTGTATGTGTGTGTATGTGTATGTTTATGTGTGTGTGTATGTGTGTATGTATGTGTGTGTAGGTGTGTGTATGTGTGTATGTATGTGTGTGTATTTATGTGTGTGTATGTATGTGTCTGTGTATATGTATGTATGTATGTGTATATGTATGTGTGTATGTGTGTATGTGTGTGTATTTATGTGTGTGTGTGTATGTGTATGTGTCTGTGTATATGTATGTATGTATGTGTGTATATATATATATATATATGTATGTATGTATGTGTATATGTATGTGTGTGTGTGTATGTATGTATGTATGTGTGTGTGTGTGTGTGTGTGTGTGTGTGTGTGTGTGTGTGTGTGTGTGTRTGTGTGTGTGTGTTTATGAGGCATATGTTTGTCATACAAAATAATTTCCTTCAAGTTTTCASTGTTTTTTTTAAAAAAAATTTATATATAAATCATATGATATTTTACATTACTTTATAACTGTATTTGAAAACGTCAAATGTAATGTATAAACAGGTATTATTATGATTACCTGAGCCTACCTGAGCGCATGCATGTATGATCCCGATTCCCCACACACTTTCCCACTACAATCGCTAATGCAATAACATTTGGGTGAAAAATATTATTACAATATTATAAACAACAAAATAATTTTATTTTATGAAAAAATTATTATTAAAAATAATGTATTTTATTATTATTGTTGTTGTTGTTCACAATTATTGATAATATTATTTTAATTTATTTTTTTGTTTTAATAAATGTGTTAACTATGTAGTAGTTATACGTATTTTTTTGTAATCAATTTATTTATTTAACTGTGAAATATTACATTATTAAAAGTGTTAAATGATTTTTAGTTTATTATAAAATTTATTATTGTTTTGTAAATTATTATAAAATTTACTGTAAAATTAAAACTACATTTTAAATAATTTTAACATAAATTAAATTATTTATTTCAATATAGTGTATAAATTATTATTTTTTAAAAAATATTTTTTATAGGCCACAAAACTTAATTTTTTTAAATTTTGATTTTGTTTATTATGTGGTATTATCTGATTGTTGTTTAAAGCAAAAAATATATATTAAATTTAATTTTATTTGTGGTTTTAATTTTTTAATTTTTCCAATCAAATTGTTTTGAAGGCAATTAAATTAATTTATTAGTGTTAGTGTTATTATTATTATATTTAATTGTATATTATTTTTAGTTTTTTGTTTTGTTTTTATTTTCTCTATTAATAATACAGTTTTAGTTAACAACAAAAGCTAAATAAATTTTAATCTGATTTTTGATGTCATATATATATATATATATATATATATTACATATAATATACAGTATATCAAAATGATTTAGAGATTTATATATATTATATATAATTTTTTGGATAAAATAAAAGTTTTTTTTACTCAGTTTTTATTAATTATTTTTGTGATACAAGTTGTGTTATAATAACTTATAATATCTTTAACTTATTAGTATTATTAATACTAACTAATGGATAGTCGTGTGTTTTAATACAACTAATTATAACTACAATTATATAACAATTTTTAAATTAATAATAATTTTATTTTAAATAATTTAAACTATAGTTTTATAATAATAATAATGTTTTTAATGTTATAATATATAGTAATGATTTGGAAATTATCTCAACAATGAAAACGATTTTATAGTTTTAAAAAATTATTGAATAACTTATTGTTTTTGTATTTAAAAATTTAAATATTTGTGTGTTTTATGTGTTATTTATTATTAAAATATTTAAGAAAATAATAACAAAAAACACTTTACTGTCATTTTATTTAAACTATTGACATATAAACAGAAAATTTTTAAATAATAATAATAATAATAATATTTAAATATGTAATGTGTTTTGTGTTTAAATAATTAAATAATTATTGAAAAAACATTTAATATTTAATAATTAATTGAATAATTTTTTTATTGATTTGTTTTAAACACATTCATTCACTAATGTGTTGTAAATATATTTTTTTAAAACAAAATATATTATTATTATATTTAATATTTTAATTAAAACTTTTTAAAAAAAAAATTATACCATTAAATGGGATTTTGGAAACTATGGGACAATGATAATCATAAATATGTAATTTGTTTTTTTAAAAAAAATTATTTTTAATTTATTTGTTTATTTTTGTAACAATTATTATAATTATACAAAATAATTATTTTTTTCAATATTATATTGATTTAATCTAATTTAGTTTACAATATATCAATTGATAACAAATATAGATAAAAATAATGTCAAAAATTTGATAATTTATTTGAAAATTTTTATAGATATAGAGTCAAAATTGTCAAATCAATAATATATATGTTTAAAATTATTGATAAGATATTAGTTTATTTTAGTTGAAAAATATATATACATATATATATATATATATATATATATATATATATAATTCAATGGAAAATTAAATTTTTGTGTTTATATTTATAAAAATCACACAAAATTATCATATATTTAGTGATAGCAACCAAAAATTATTTTTATGTGTTTATTGTATTTGTTAATGACATAGAAAATCAAAATAAATAATATTTATAAAATTACAACAAAATATTAATAGCCATTTAATGGTAATAATAATAATTAATAATTATTATTATTATTACAGTTTAAATCTAATATATAAAAATAAATTACTACTTAATAATAATAATAATAATAATTTTTATTATTAAATAATATTTTTTAAATATAATTTATAAATAAGTTGATAACTATTATAATTATAATTATAAATAAAAAATTACTATTTTTACTAATAATATATAATTAAATGAATATATTTTCTAATAAACTATTGTCTCCTAAATCTAATACCTGTCCACTCAATCAACCACAACAACAGGCCAGTGGTGATGACGAACGGCTGGCCCTATCCAACCGTTTCCTGCAGGAAGGCCTGGACGTAACAGTGCTAACTGATGGCCAAAAATTACCGCACTGTTGGCGATGGCTGGTCGACGCCGAAACCAATTGCCAATCGTTGCGCCGGCAGATCGACAAACTTCATCGACAACATGAACAGGATCTCAAGGTTTGTATGAATTTTTGATTAATTAATTATAGTTAATAATAATTAGTTAATAAGTATAGTTAATAATTTATAGTTTAATAATTTATAGTTTAATAATTTAAAGTTAATATTTATAGTTTATAATTGTAGTTAATAATTGCAGTTAAAAATTGTAATTAAAAATTGTAGTTAAAAATTGTAGTTAAAAATTATAGTTAACAATTTAAAGTTAATAATTTAAAGTTAATAATTTATAGTTTAATAATTTATAGTTTAATAATTTAAAGTTAATATTTATAGTTTATAATTGTAGTTAATAATTGCAGTTAAAAATTGTAATTAAAAATTGTAGTTAAAAATTGTAGTTAAAAATTATAGTTAACAATTTAAAGTTAATAATTTATAGTTTAATAATTTATAGTTTAATAATTTAAAGTTAATAATTTATAGTTAATAATTTATAGCTAATAATTATAGTTAATAATGTTAGTTAATAATGTTAGTTACTAATTTTAGTTAATAATTTATAGTTAATAATTTATAGTTAATAATTTATAGTTAATAATTGCAGTAAATAATTGTAGTTAAAAATTGTAATTAAAAATTGTAGTTAAAAATTATAGTTAATAATTTTAGTTAATAATAATTAGTTAATAATTTTTAGTTAATAATTTTTTAGTTTAACTAATATAGTTTTAGTATTATATAAAAATTATTTTTTATTTATTGTTTCAATTAGACTTTTATTTATTAATTAATTAAAATTTGAATTATTTTATTACAAGTTATTAGTTTAATTTAAATTCAAACATTTTTATATTTATTTATTTATTTTTTAAGTCATTAAAATTATTTTCAAAAAATATGTAGTTATTGTAGAGTTTTTTTTCAACAAAAAATGTTATTATTATTATTTGATTTTAATTATTTTTGTCAATGTTTTTGTTTTCATTAATTATAAGTTTAATTAACTATTCAAATATTTATATATATTTTTTTGGGAAATTTTATTTAGTTTTAAAAAAATCTTATTGAATATATACATATAGTTATATATATTTTTATTAAAAAATATTTATTTTGTATAATTAATGGGTGTATAAATATATTGTTATCTCTTAAATATTACTGTTTATATATATATATTAAATTTAATTATTATTTAAATATTATATAATATTGTAAACTATATATATATATATATATATATATATATATATATATATATACAGTATATGTTAGTTACATAAATATGATACTATAGTTTACAATATTATATAATATTTAAATAATAATTAAATTTTAATATTCAATTTACTATTCAATTTAGATTATATTTTATTATTATTATATATACGTTTATTAAATTTATTTTTTTAATTAGTTATATTAAAGGGTGAATACAATATAACACCCATAAATACAGTCATACACCAAAATATAATGATTAATAATTATATATTTAATATAATTTTTTTTAATAATGATAAAGTTATTCAATATTGTAATTATAATAAATGTTAGAAATCTTGTTGAGTTAATTGAAATTAATAAAAATTACTATTAAAAAAAATTAATGTAAATTTTATGTAAATAATATTTATTTATTTTTTTAAACAATAAATAAAATAAAAGATACTCTATATATTAAAATTTATTTATAATTATTAGTATTGTTAACATTTATTTGTATTTCTCTATATATTATTATTATTATAATATATTACATATAAAATTTTCATTAATTAATTTTGATTTAAGTTATAATATTTATTAAATCTAATATTATTCAAATTTATTTTTAAAAAAAATTAATAGTTAAAGTTTGATTTGAATAAATATAAAAATTTTGTATTTTTTTAAACTAATTTTTTAGTTTTTTTCTAAATAAAAACAAACAAACAAAATATTATTTATTTACAAAATACAAAATACAAGTAATAATAATAATTATTATTAGTTTTTTGTATTAGAAATTATGTTAATTGTAAGTAAAGTATTATTATTATTATTATTTTATTGAAAGTGAAAATTATTTACTATTGAAAAATATTAGTTGAAATTTATATTTTTTGGTGAAATAAAACTAATTTTCTTTATGAATGAATAAAAAAATTAAGTAAATGTTTTTCAATAATACTTAATAAATATAATAATAATAATATGATATATAATAAGTGGAAATCTATTGTATATATTCACTAGCATTTTGTGACCCGATTTTATTATTGTTGTAAACAATTTACGGGTATTTAAAACAAAACAAAAAACTTAATTAATAAATTTGTAAAATTCATTCAATCAATTCAAATGGTTATTTAGTTTATATATCAATTTATTTTATTTTAAAAAAATATAACAAAATACATAGTTATTAGTAAAATATATTGACTATTAATTATATATAATATATAGGGGTTATAATATAATAGTTAACTAATAATAATAATACTAATAGATAGCTATCTATTAAGTCATATATATATATATATATATAGATATTAACTGTAAATTAAACGATACTAAACTATATTATTATATATTAAATATTTTTATTTTTTTCACCCTTTCCTACATTTAATATGTCTCACTATTATGGGCACCTGTATGTCAATTTTTTGGCGCACTAGGAGGTAGAGGAATATCTAGAGCATGTATGGAAATTATCAAACGATAGACTACAACAATTGGATACAGAAAATAAAAGTCTAAAAAAACAAATACTCGCCTATAAAACCAATAATAATAATAATAATAATAAAATTATCGATAATAATGATAATAATAAAGGACAGTCATATTTAAGCAATGGTAGCTTATCATCATCATCATCGCCGTCATCAATGATGGCACCGGTAGTCAAACAAAATAATAATAATATCGACAATCTATGCGATAGTTTGAAATTAAAGTCTAATACAACTACTATTAATAATAATAATAATAATAGTAAGACATCATCAAAGCTTATCATACAAAAGTAAGTATAGTTTTATTTTATAATTAATTTTGTTGTTTGTTTGTATTAAATGGTATATAACTTTCCCATTAGTGTAATATCCTAATGTTGTTATTGTTATCTTGATGTATTAATAATAAAATTGTCAAGGGAAATTTTTTAAAAATTTTTAGTAAATTGTTTAATTATAGGTTGTTTTTATTTAATACATTGAAGTGTATTAAAAATTTCCACACAAAAATATTATTAGTAGTAGTAGTAGTAATAGTTATAGTAATTTATAGTTGCAATAGTTTCCAAGTAAAGTATATATTTATATAATTTTGTTGATATTTTTACACACATACACATACACATACACATACACATACACA
>NW_026533250.1:6162500-6177500 GCF_028296485.1 Oppia nitens
AATATTATTATTATTATTACAGATCAACTACTACTGGTATTACAGTATTATATTTATTATAATTTTCAAACAAACAAATTATTTTAAAATTTGATTTTTTTGTTGGTTTATAGCCTATGGTGTAATAATTTGTTATGTTTTATGAAAATTAATTTTCAATTTAAATCTATATATATATATATATTTATGAAAATAAAATCTATATATATATATATTAATATTTATATACATATTTGGAAAACAAAATTATTTATTTTAATATTCAAACAAATTATAGATTATTAGTTGAAATTTTTTTTGTTGCAAATATAATAATAATAATTTTAATAGTACTGAAAAAAATAAAGATTACACTTAATTTATTTTTGGTCAAATAATTTTTTTGTTGGTATATATATATATATATATATTTAATATATAATAATTGAGGCCAACCTAAACGTGATGTAATCCAGGCTATAAATTAACATATTTTTTGTTTGTTAAGTGTAAACAAATAAAACTTACATTAAAATTACAAACAAACAAAAAAAATTATTTGTGTTTTATTTTGAAATTTACTATTTAATAGAAATTTTTATTTAACAAAAAAAAATCTATTTCCCTATCATTTGTTTTATTTCCAAAAAAAAAACACAATAATTGCTAGACATTAGTGCCATTAATACCTGTCAATCAATTTTCAAACAGTTATTTTTTTATTTATATAAATAAAATTGTAAATAATGAATATTAAGCCCAAATAAAAAACTTTTTAAAGTGATTTTTAATTGATTAGAAAAATTTGATTTAAATCAATATTTTATTTAAATTGAAAAAATAATTATTTAAAAGTAAAGATCTAATCATTAAATAGTTTTGCTTAAAATTTTTTATTTTCTATTATTTATTTTATTTTTATTAATTTAGTTTTGATTATTATTTTACAAATAAAATAAAGTTTGCATTGATTTTTAAAAAAAGTATTAAAGAAAATTAAAGTCAAACTAATTATTATTATTTTTTGAATCATTATTTTTTAACTAAAACAAACAAATATACAAATATTATCGATCGGCTAATAATATAATATAATTATTTTATTATATCTTATTATAAACTAATATAATTAATAAATATATTTTTATGTAAAATAAATTATTGATATTTTTAAAAAAAATTAATTATAAGTTTTTTTCTAGTTATTTATTTTTATATAATTTTATTATTTAATAGTAATATAAAATACTAATAATTGGTTAGTAAATTTTTCCAAATTTTATTTTATTATATTTTTTTGAAAAATAATTTACATTTTTAACAAAGATTATCCTAAATTATTGCATAATTTTATAATAATTTTAATACTAATTTTGATTATTATTTTAATTATATCAAACATGAATAGCATATTAAACTAATTTTTTATTATTATAATTATTATTTAACATTAGATAGAAAAACACAAATATTTAAACAAAATATTTTTTTTGTATTTAAATTGAATAATAATTATAATTAAAAAAAATACAATATTTAACATAAATATTATTTATTTATTTATTTTTATTTAATTAAGAGATAATCTCTTCCTATATATATATATATATATATATATATATATATATATATATATATATGCTATTCAAATGGTAATACAAAAAAAATTATTTATTTATTTTATAAAATTTAAGTCAACAATAATACTAAATAATAATAATAATAATAATAACTAAAAAGCAAATAATATTTTTCAAAAAAATAAAATTTAATTCAGATTTCATGCAATAATAAGTATAAATAAAATACTTATTATTATTATTAAAGTATTTCCTCAAGTATTTTACGCAAAATATTTTTTTTCATGAAAAATTTGTTTTTTATTTTAAATACATATAATATAGAAATATTACTTAAATTTATTATTATTATTTATTTTTATATATATTAAATATATTAAATAGCATACAATAGTCTATATAATAGAAATTATTGTTGAAAAACATATAATACTGTAAATATCATACAATCAAATAATAATAATAATAAAAGGGTTATTGAAATAAAAAGTATAGTATAAATAAAATTTCTAAATAATATAAAAAAATTATTATTATTATTATTAATATTTTTCACTTAAAAGTCACTTTAAAAATATAGATATATATAAATAAATAAATATCAAATCAATAGCACATTATAGCGTATAAAAATATATACACAAAAAAAGTTATACAATAAAAAAATGTTTTTTACAAAAAAAAAGTTTTAAAATTAGTTTTTCACTTTAAAAATGTTTTTTATTTTGTTGTCAATAATGAATTGATGTCTTAAAAAATTTAAAAATAGTTTAGACATTAAAAAAATAATAATAGACACTAAAAAACAACAACAAAAATAATAGTCTAAAATAAAAACAAAATGATATATAAAAGTATAATAAAAATAAAAGTTTAATTGAAGTCTCTATTATTTAGTTATTTATTTTTTGGCGAAATAAACAAATTTTTTTTTATTGGTTTGAATTCAATCGCAATACTATTAATATATAAATAAAGTAATAATAATAATAATAATGATATCAAAACTTTTATATACAAAAAATTTTAAAAATAGTCAAACAATTTTTGACAAAAAGCTAACCGTTTTTGTTTTGTTGTTGTAATCATTGAATGCCAACAATAATGATAACTAAAACCATTTTTTTACACCAAAAAAAATCAATTGATTTTTCTTTCTTTGAGAAAAAAACATTAAAAAAAATAAAAGTCAACTAAAATCACAATATAATAGTCAATCAATCAATCAATCAATCAATCAGTTTAGAGACAATTGATATATACATTAAAAATTTCTATGATTTTATTTTTCAATCAAATCTATTTCTATTTGAACATAACTTTCCATTTGATAACAACATACCTGTGCTCTCTCTCTCTATATATATATATATATACCTGTCCTATAGTTAGCTGATAGTCAATCACAGAGCGATCAGTTGGAACACCAGTTACTGAAGCTGAGCGACAAAAGACAATCATTGAGTCCATCGTTATTGTTGTCTTCATCGTCGACAACGACAACCAATTCGTCCACTGATCCGATACCTAATACTACTACTAGTGCTGAGGCCAACAACCATCAGAGCCAACAAAAACAGGACAACACTACCGATGCTGACGACGCCGACGAACCGGGACTCGAGTCGCTGAAACTGTTGTTGGCTTCGCGTCTAACCGATGCCGCACACAGTCAGGCAACACAAGTGGCCAAACAGATGCACGAGTTAAGAGTGGATCAGAAACGGCTACAAACGGAAGTCCAGAAGCAGAAGCAAGAGTTAGGCGAACTGAGCGTTAAGTACGAGCGCCGCAAACAACGACATCGGGAAATGATTTCACGGCTCAGGTATGTGTGTGTGTGTGTAGATGTGTATGTGTATGTGTATGTGTATGTGTATGTGTATGTGTATGTGTATGTGTATGTGTATGTGTATGTGTATGTGTATGTGTATGTGTATGTGTATGTGTATGTGTATGTGTATGTGTATGTGTATGTGTATGTGTATGTGTATGTGTATGTGTATGTGTATGTGTATGTGTATGTGTATGTGTATGTGTATGTGTATGTGTATGTGTATGTGTATGTGTATGTGTATGTGTATGTGTATGTGTATGTGTATGTGTATGTGTATGTGTATGTGTATGTGTATGTGTATGTGTATGTGTATGTGTATGTGTATGTGTATGTGTATGTGTATGTGTATGTGTATGTGTATGTGTATGTGTATGTGTATGTGTATGTGTATGTGTATGTGTATGTGTATGTGTATGTGTATGTGTATGTGTATGTGTATGTGTATGTGTATGTGTATGTGTATGTGTATGTGTATGTGTATGTGTATGTGTATGTGTATGTGTATGTGTATGTGTATGTGTATGTGTATGTGTATGTGTATGTGTATGTGTATGTGTATGTGTATGTGTATGTGTATGTGTATGTGTATGTGTATGTGTATGTGTATGTGTATGTGTATGTGTATGTGTATGTGTATGTGTATGTGTATGTGTATGTGTATGTGTATGTGTATGTGTATGTGTATGTGTATGTGTATGTGTATGTGTATGTGTATGTGTATGTGTATGTGTATGTGTATGTGTATGTGTATGTGTATGTGTATGTGTATGTGTATGTGTATGTGTATGTGTATGTGTATGTGTATGTGTATGTGTATGTGTATGTGTATGTGTATGTGCTATAGTGTGTATGAGGTATTTAAGTAATTATTTTTTTGTGGTTTTAATAGACAATATACGGAACGGGAGACCCGGGAGTTGTATAAGACATTGCAAACCGTTGAATATAAGTACAAATTGATTGATGAAGAGCTACATAAGCACAGAAAGTACTGTCCCATACAAGACATTACTGCCATCAATGAGTTGAGATAATTATTATTGTTTTATGTTTTTTATGGGACTTATTATTGATAAATAAATTTATATATAAGTAATTGATTTTATAAATAGATATTTTTTTCATAGATGTTTGTCCACCACTACTACTACTACTATAGATTAGAAAACTATTTTTGTTTTTTATAATTATTACTAAATTATTAAATTATATATAATATAATAATAAATAATTTATTTATTAAATTTGTTAAAGTTATAAACTATCTGTTTTCTATATAAAAAAAATTGCTAGGTGATAATTTTGTAAAATTAAAAAAAAAATATCTATATAAATTCATAAATATAATAAAAATAAGTTTTATTTGTATTTTTTAAAAATATATAATTATTAATATATTTATTTAATAAATAAATAAATAAAATTTGTTTAAAAATTAAATTGTTTTATTTTATTTTATTATAAAGATAAAAAATTTTGTTAAATTAAAATAAACAATTAATATTACAATTAATTATTTAAAAAAAAAATTACAAACATAAACTTTAATAATATTTATAATAACTTAATTTACATTTATTAAATATTAATACAATATTCAAAATTAATTAAATTAATAACTAGTAATAATTAAAATAATTAATAATGTAAACGTAATAATAATAATTATAATATTATATAATTATATTTTACAAATTAAATTTTGTTTTAAAACTACAAATATATAAATTTTATTATAGTTATAGTATAACTAATTAAAAAAAAATTGTTACATCATTATTTAAGCGCAAAAATAATTATAAAATTAAATTTATACTAAAATTATTTTTAATTTTAATAAAATATTTATTGATGCAACAAAATAAATACAGTATATATATAGTGTAAAAAAATTTTTTTAGCATGTATGTTTATTTTATTTAGTTTATATTTTGTAAAAAACAAATATAACTTTTAAATTTTGATTATAATAATAATTATTATCTAGCTAAAATATTTATTTTTTAAATATAAAAATGGGTGACAACGAAAACAATACATTTGAAAAACGGTTGTTTCAAAAGGCCAAACTAGTGCCGGGAGTCGGTATGGCCTACGGTTTGGTCCGTATGTTTCCCTATGCCGTTACCGGCGACCGGCGCGAGTGTCTGAAAAGTGCAACGGGAATGTTGGGCAATATGGCCGAAACGGTACTATTGGCCGGCGGTTTTGCCAGTATGGGTCCGGCCGGTGCTATCGGCGGCGGTGTGGCCTCCAAAACCGTATGGGCCGGACTCGACCAGATCGAGTCGGTCGACAAAAAGTTTAACAACAAATAATAATAAATCATTTGAATTGATTTATATAAAAATAAAAAATTTATATAAATTTATTTATTTGTATAATTAATGTTTTATATTTATAATGTATAATAATAATAATAATAATAAAACTTTTGATAATTAATTGCTATTGGTTAAATAATTATTGTTATTGTCATAATCATAATTATTATAATTGTTATTAAAATTTCTGTATAATTTATTATTATTATTATTAGTATTAGTATTCATATTATTGCCCGATCTATAGGAACCACTGGTAGCACCCGATGCTTGATAGCCATTACTGGATGACCCGTAGCCGCTATTACTACCGGTGCCGTAACCACCACCACCACCACCACCACCACCACCACCACCACCACCACCACCACCACTACTACTACTACTACTCAAACTACTACTGTAGCTCTGATAGCTACTACCGATACCACTGGAGATATCATTTGAATAACAATTATTATTATTATTATTATTATCCATTTGATAATATGATGGATAGTAACTACCACTGCTCGGTGGTGATGGTTGACTTTGGCTGTAAAAAAAAATAAATAAAATAAAATATATATATTTGATATAAAAGTTTATCTGTTATATCCATTTAAAATATTAATAATAATAAATATCTATAAATACATTTTTTTTAAATACTTAACAAATTTAAATAATAAATTAAAAATTTAATTTTACAATTAGTAGAAATTTTTTATAAATTAATTATTATAATTAAATTATATGTTTATTTAATTATTAAGTTAATTATTAAGCTATAAAATAATGCTATCTATCTTATCTAAATATAAAATAGTTTTTATTTTTAAAGTTTAAATTTAATTTAACATTTGACATTAATTAAAGTCAAATAATAGATAAATCCTAATTTTTTTTAACAAAATAAAACTATTAAATATCATTAAATTTTTTAAAAAACAATTTTTGTTAATTAGAATAAATTAGCTAGATAATTTTTGTTGTTGTTGGAAAACAACTAATAAAATTTAATAGAAAACAATTTAATTATTTTTGATAATAATTTTTTTCATTTTAAAAAATAAATAATAATTATCCAAAAAATTTTTAATTAATTAGATTACCCGCCAGTTTTGATGATCAATATTTTCGGACCCAATAGCAGTAGTGGTAATAGTTTTTTCATTTTTTTAGCTTTTTTGGCCGCTTTCAGGACTTTTTTCAGTACCGGTACGTCCAGACCGTTGTGTCCATCAGTGAAATCAATTAAAATTTCAGTACTAATTAGTAAACCGATTAACAAATAGATAAAAAGTTTTCGACATTTTTTTCCACAATTTAAACTCATCGTTAAAATTATCAGAAAATAATAATAAAAAATAATTAATTAATTAATTAATTATAAATTATTATCTAAATTATTAGTTTAGAAAAATTATTGTTGTTTTTTAAATACAAATTAAATATATATATAATTAACAACAATTAACAAAATTATAAAATCAATATATATATATAATAATTAAAATTAACAAAATATATAAATATATATATATTTTTATGAAATAAACAAAAAAGAGTACAAAATTTATTTTTACTATCAATTTATAGGAAAATTGTTGTTTAAATGCCTAATCATTTTGTGTTGTAAAACTAATTATAGGTTGCAATTGTAATAATATATATTAAATATTAAATACTAAACTAATTATTTTGTGTGAAACTTAACAATAATAATAATAATAATAATAATAATATATCATATGCTTATGTCATCATTGAGACTAAAATATAAAGATATATATACAATGATATAAAACATAATATATTTTATTAATAATAAAATTATTTTGATTTAAAAAAAATATATATTTTAAACTAAATAATAAAAAAGTCATTAAAAATATTTTTTTTTTAAACTAATAATATATTTGTATAAAGTATTGAATGAATTTGCTAAACAAACAAAATTATTATTATTAAAAAACTATATCATAACTTATTTTTATATGAAAACAATAGTTTATATAATTTGTAATAATTTTAATTAAATTAATACAACACCAAAAAAAAATCATTAAAATATTACAAAAAAAATAAAAAATATTAATATATGTGTAAAATATTATTATTATTATTACCATAAATGAAAAACTTATTTAATTTATTTTTGTTGTAAAAAAATATATATATTTTTTAATTACATTTCAATTAAATAATTAAAATTTGTTATATTTTTTTATATTATATAATACTAATGAATGACTTGAAAAAAAATTTATTAATTAATTTCAATTAAATTCAATTAAAATAAGTAATTAATTCAATGAAATGATTGAATGAAAAGATGATTCAAAGATTTTCATTCAAAAAGTCAATGATCTTTGCGTTGACATCAATGATAAAGTCGTTACCGCCGTCAGCGGCGCCGCCGCCACTGTTGGCCGCGGCTAACATCGGATGACTGACCGATACATAGACTGGTCGCGACTTATTGTATTTGCGGCTCAACTTAGAGGCCAATCCAGGACTTAGCTGTTGAATGGCTGGACCACTGCCGCCACCGCTGCCGCCGCCGCCAGCGGTAGATACTATTGGTGTCGAATGGGCGCCAATAGCTAGCGATAGATCGGTCAACGAGTTGGTGGCCGCGGCGGCCGATTCGCCGATCCATAGCAGGAACGACTGGTCAAACTTGATAAGCAAAAAGGTTGCCAATTGATTGGTCGCCGCAAACTCGTACTTCTTCTCAACGATTTTTACCGCCGATGACGAGTCAGTACTACTACTACTGTTGGCCACTGTTTGTGACATTTTTTTCTAGTCGGGTGTCGATGGGGTGGGGGTTTCCGCGGGGGTGGGGGTGTAATGTCTGTATGTCTGCCAATAAAAAAAATAAAAGTTTTTTAATTGAATTAGTAATTAATTAATAACTTTTTTTTTATATTATATAAAGTTTAATAAATAAAAAAAACATTATTTATGTACGACCCCCTATTTAATATGTTACATAGTCAATTTGTTGATATTTTTAAAAAACACAAACACATTTTAACATAACAAATAAAATTATTTTTTTTAAGTAAAAATTATTATTAAATAAGTAGTATTACCCGTAAATAGTAATGTCCACCACCAACACTGGTACCGATAGTCCGGCCACACGGGTAAGTGATTTAATTAATTAATTTTGTTTTTTAATTTTTAAATTTTTTTTATAATAATAATAATGCAAAATCATAGCACAGTTTACAATAGGACATTACATTATATAAATAATAAATGTAAATAGATAAAACTAGATTCATACATAAAGTACGTTGAAAATTAATTTTGCGCTAGTTACAAAATTATTAAAAAATAAATTTTAACCTTGCTAATTAATTTTCCACAATAAAATAATTTAAATAAACAATTAAATTACTTTGTTTAATTACAATATTAATAATAATTATTATTAAGTTTTAATAAATTTATTTTTATTTATTTAACTATAGCTATTAACAATTTTTTTAAAAAATAATTAAATTTTTTTAATTACAATAATAATTATTATAATAATAAGTTTTAATAAATTTATTTTTTTTTAATTTAGCTATAGCTATAACTATTAAATAATTTTTTTTAATAAAAATGATCTAGTTACTAATATTTTTAAAAAATAAAAATTATAAAAAATATATTTTCTAATAAAAAAATTTAATTTTTTTGTTTGTTTTTAAGGCCGAGTTTGCCGTCGAAATGCACTGCCAGTCATGTAAGGACAAGATAGCCGCCGAAGTGGCCAAACTTCGCGACGTACGGATAGTGGACATTGATGTCGACCAACAGAAACTGGTAGTCGAGCTGTTGTCGCCAACAACCGGCGGTTCATCTGTTCACGAGATACAGTCGGCTATCGAGTCCGGGTGTGGCCTACGGACAGTTGTCAAAGGTCTCGGCGATAGTTTGGCCGCCGTTAGCGAGATTACCGGTTAGTCAGTTAGTTAATTACCGAACAAAATACATCCCGACCTGTATTTCACGTTTATCTAACACTCTTTCGGTCATAGGTTACGATGATATTGTCGGTGTCGTCCGATTTACACAACAAACGGCGACTTCGGCGACGGCCAATCAGTGTCTGGCCGACGGTGTTATCGATGGTCTCAGGGCTGGCCAACGATATTCGTTGAATGTCCACGAGTTTGGCGATCTAAGTGGCGACCGATTTGAACACTTGGGCTCAGTCTATAAGCCGGTGATCGGCGGCGGCGGCAGTGATGATGAACTGACAGCCAATGACCTGTCGTATCCATCGCGCGGTTCGTTCAAACGCTTGATTGCCGACTGCGATCTGAGCCGTTTTATTGGCCGCTCGCTGGCCATCAGCCGTTCAAGCGATCGGACGGTAGTCGGCGCCGGTATTGTCGCCCGAGCGTCGACAGTGGGCGACAATTCCAAGCGTATCTGCGCGTGCAGTGGCCGTACCCTATGGGACGAGCGGGCCATCAAACAAGAGGACAAAACCAGTAGATTATAAATAAATATATTAAAAAAAAATAGTTATTATTATTATTATTATTATTTTAGTTAACTATTATTAACTATTTAATTATATATAATAATAGTTTAGTTATTATTATTATTTTTTTGTGGATACAAATTGATTACTTAATTATTGTTTTTTTAATAATTGTTTTATAAATTTTATATAAATTTTTTTGTTTTGTTAATAACTTGTTATGAGATTTAAATTATTTTTATAAAAGTTTTTGTTATTTTTGTTGTATTTTTTCAATTTTTTTCTCCAAAAGTTTTTTATTTATTATTTTTTTCTGACAATAGGTTCGGAACTAGTGTTCAGTCCAAGCGATTACTACTGTCCAACAATTGTCGGCAACTTATCTGAAGATCGTCCACTGGACCGACTGTTGCGGTCAAAATGGACGGCCAGACTCTCTGTGGACGGTGTATTCAACTATAAAGTTACCGAAAACTCGCTAATCTCGAAACGACTGGACGGCCGCTACGGTATGATAGCTGTACTGAATCCGGATCGTCACACGAAACGCCGTCGGCCACAGTTGACCACCGATTTGCGGCAATCGTTCGACGAAAACAGGTTTAACTTTACTCGTATAAAACCCGCAGAAATACTATTCAGTGTCCAGTCCAGCGGTGGCCAACTTTCGGGTACAATTGTGGTCAATCAGTCGCCAATTGAGTTTTGTAATGCCCTACTAGTGCCGCGACTCGAAGCCCGTCGACCACAACGGTTGACCGCCGACTCGCTAGAATTGGCCATCAATTTGGTGGCCATCAGCGGTCGCCAGGAGTTGAAACTCGGTTTCAATTCGTTGGGTGCCATGGCTTCGGTTAATCATCAACACTGGCATCTATACTACTATCGACACCCGATACTAATCGAATCGCTGGCCATTGACCAGCAAACTCATCGGCTAATCGGTTGGCCAATCGATACACTGGTCTACGAGTTCGGTATCGATCCGACAACTATACGATCGACTGTCCAGAAACTGATGCAAATCATAGACTACTGTATCAACAATAATATTGCATACAATCTGTTTGTTAGCCGTACTCCCGCTTCGGCTGCCGATGACGGGTCACGTATACGTGTGTTTGTATGGCCTCGGGAACCCGTGTTTGGCCAGAAAGATGATTCCCAAATAAATGTTGCTTTCTGTGAGTTTACCGGATTTTTTATATGCAAATCACGGGAAATGTTTGACACTATTGATGAGGAACTGTGTGTCCGACTGTTGACGGATGTCGACACCAAATGCCATGATTTACAACATTTGTTATGATATTGTATTTAAAAATATATATATTTTTTAATTATTTTTTTTATTTTATTAAATGTATTTTAATTTTTATATATACTGTAGTGTTGTTTCTGTTATTAGTTTTTGATATTTAAATAATAATTATAATAATAAAATTAAATATTTTAATATTTAGTAAATATTATATATTGGAATTAAATGCAGATTTTTGTTTAATTTTTATTTTTTGGTATAATTTTTTAATTAATTAATTAATTAACTATTGATTTTTAATCAATTAGTTACTTCAGATAATTTTATAATAAATAATTTTATTTTTGAATTATTAAGGTTAGTGTAAAAAATTATTTTTTTTAAATCATTATTTTTAAAAATTTCTATGAAATTATTGATTAATTAGTAAATAAGTGTTGATTTTTTTTTTAAATAATCTTAATTTACAAGTGATATATAATCTGTGAAATTATTTTTTTAAAACTTTCTATAATTAAATTATAAAACTTTAGTTTATTATTAAATTTATTTAAAAAATGTTGTTTTATATTATTTTTGTTATGGCAATTAAATTTGAATATATAATAATAAAGTAAATTAAAATAATATTTAAATTATTTGTTATTATTATGAGTCAACAAACAAAATAAAGATTTATCATATAATTACTATTTATTTGTAATTGTTTTGATAAATTGTTATACAAAAAAAACCAGTAGCTATTGATTTATATATAAATTTAATACAAAAAAATATAACAAAATTATACAAAAATATTTACTAAATCATAATAAACTAATAATTAAACTGTAGTTTGGGTTTGTGTGGGGAATGACCTAATCATACATCAGACATGACTATCCCTTTTAAAAAAAATATTTATATATAATAATAATTTTATAATTTAATATAAAAAAAATTTATGTGCATTCATTAAATTAAATTTAATATATATTTTGTATTAATTATTATATTTATTTATTTTTTGTTGTTGGCTATAATAATAATGAGTTATTAATAATATACTGTATTTTTGACATAACATATAGACACCAAAAATAAATAAAAAAATAAAACATTTTAAATATTATGGGCTATGCCTGCAGTTTATAAATTCAAACCCATTGCCAATATATTTATTGTTTATATATAATATAATATATCTTATATATCAATATATAATTATATATTTAAAATCTTTTATACAAATTGCTGTATAAATTACTAAATAATTTAAATAACTAGACTTAATTGAAATGTTAACTATTAAGATATATATATATATATATTATTTAAATTTGTTTATAAATATTCGGGAACTTAAGGAATTTTTATTATTTTGGATTTTTGAAAAAATTGCCGTTTAAAAATGCAATAAAAATACCCCACCCAATACCCCCCCCCCCCCCCCAAGATTTTTTGAGAATATAAATCCAAAACCTTGCTTAACCCTGATATCAATATATAATTATATATTTAAAAACTTTTATATACAAATTACTGTATAAATTAGTAAATAATTTAAATAACTAGACTTAATTGAAATGTTAACTATTAAGATATATATATATATATTTTTATTGTAAATAAATTAATCTAATTTATATTGATATATATCTATATATATATAAATAAATTTATACCAATATATTTATATGTATAATAATTGTGATTGTAATTAAAATGACATTTTCTAATAATACATTTTTTTCAATTTATGATAATTAACTTGTATTTTATATATATATTGATATTACTAATTAATAACCGGATCAGTAATTATATATATATATATATGAACATGAAATCATATGATTAAAAAATTTTATGGGTTAACTAAACTTATCAAAAATAAAAAAATTAACAATTAAAATGTTTTAATTTTACTATAAATAAAATTATTAACAATTATTTTTTAATAAATTTATGATTTTAATTACTAAATTTAGTTGTATGTAGAAAAATTAATTAGTGTAGAAATAATTTAATTCAAATTATTATTTATTTATTAAAAAAACATAATAATAATTATTTTTATTGAAGATAAATATTAAATAATATTTTTAATAAATATAATTTTTATTTTATTATTTTAATGTTTATTTTTGTTATAATAATACTTATATTATCGTATTATTGTTATTACTTATAATCTCTAAATCTAATTTTGGATAAAAAATTTGTATCATTTTTTTCTAAATAAAAAACTAAATGAAATTTATTTTAAATAATAATTACATTTTACTTTTTTTTTATATATAATGTGATACACAATATGACAGATAGTTTTATTCAATTAAAAATATTTATCAATTAAACATCAAAAAATAAAACTAAAATCTTTTTTAAATAAAATTTATGTATTTTTTTCAATTATGAATTAAATTTTTAATTAATTTTTTATAGTTTTTTTTTTATTTTCAATTTGTTAATACTGTATGAAAATCAAAATTATATACTAATAACTTTTTTCATATATATATATACTGTATAAATATAATTTAATTTTTTTTATATTGAAAATAATATTTATTGGTATCATTGGCCGATAAAAAATGGGCCAATTATTGTGTAGTAGTAGTAGTAGTAATAGTAGGGTATCTCCATTAGCTCAGGTAGTTATTAGTAAAATCCGATTGACTGTAAAGTAATAGAGAGAGAGAGAGAGAGAGAGAGAGAGAGAGAGAGAGAGAGAGAGAGAGAGAGAGAGAGAGAGAGAGAGAGAGAGAGAGAGAGAGAGAGACTGTTTTAATAATTATGTATTTTTAGTTAACCACTGGTTCAACAACTCTCTCTCTCTCTCTCTCTCTCTCTCTCTCTCTCTCTCTCTCTCTCTCTCTCTCTCTCTCTCTTAACATATGTCAGCAAAAAAAATCTTTTACTTTAAAAAATTATATTTTTATTATAATTATTAATAGTATTATTTGAATAACATTTATAATAATTATTTTTATTTATAATATACCGTATAATTAATATGCAATTTATTTACTGTTTGTTAGATTATATTGAAATTGTTTTTTGTTAAACATAAAAAAAACAATTCAATTGTCTTTTATATGATCATTGATTATACTGTATATACAGTATTATAATGACTGCTGATATATAATCATTGTGTGTTTGGATGTATAACAGTGGGTGAGTTTTTTTTATTGTTGTTGATTAAAGTATATCATAAGCACAGGTATGTTAGCTTATATCATAAGCACAGGTAGTAATAATAGTTTATATTATATTAATAGTAGTCACACACAAAAAAAAACATATATTATTATTATTTAGTATTCATAATCTAAATTAATCAATTTTAGTTGATTGTATGGATTTATTTTTAGTTTATTATTATTATTATTATTATTGTATATTATTATTAATATTATTTTTATATGCATTTATGTTAATTTATATCAAGTTTTAAAAAATTCATTTTCAATTATACTATATTTGAATAGTATATGAAATTGAAATTTATTTATTTAGTATTTATTTTGTTGATTATATATTATTATTATTAATATTAT
>NW_026533250.1:6182500-6237500 GCF_028296485.1 Oppia nitens
CTATAAATAAAAACTAGTTTTCATATATATATATATTTTAGTGATTAAGTGATACACAAAACTGTTGTTCAAAAATTTAAAATTGTGTTACAAATAATTTTTTTTGTGTTTTAAATAAATGATTTCATTTAAATAAATTTTTTTTGATTGAAATTTAATATTTAAATATTTAAATATTAATACTCTATATATTTAATACTAAAGTGACGTTTTCTACTATTTTGTTGTATTTTTTTTATAAAAAAAATTTTTTTAAGACAAACAACAAAATTGAGATTAAAATAGTTTCAACAAAAAAAAATTATAATAAATTATATTTTTAAAAATATATATATATATAAATTAACAATAATACAAAAAATTTATATACATTTATGTATTTCTATAATTATATTCAACAATAAAAAAAATATTTAAATATTTTTTTTGTGGACATCACAAGTGCAGTGTAATTAAATACTGTGTCTGTATTTAGTAAATGTATTTAAAAATTATTATTATTTTCAATTGAGATTAAAACTAATATAAAAAAATTGTTTTCTAAAACTCTTTTATCTTTTTTATGCATTTTTTTGAATGACAATCAAAAAAAAAACAAATTTTTGTTTTGAAAACAAATTCGTGTTTTTCAAAAAAAATTGTGTGTTTTTTTCATAAACATTATTACAGTATTATTATTATTATTATAATAGTGAACATAAATATTAAATTTATATGAATATAGAAATAAATTATTTAAAAAACATATTATAATTAATTAAACATAAATTAATTATAATATGTTTTCTAAATAAAATTATTAATAATTTTATTCAAAACAAAACTGTGAATTAACTGTTAAATAAAAAACAAAACAAATATTGGATTTAATTTTAAAGTATATTTATTTTTGAATATTTATAGTTAAAAAAAATAGTGATTAAAAGTGATTTTTAAATAATAATAATAATTTCATTCAAAACAATATATTTTATATATATATAAAAAATGTGATTACATATTGTGTTATATGTTTTATATACACAAAAACACATCATTATAGTGATTGCAACAAAAAAGTTTGCGTCAAAAAAAACTCAATTTGTTATGAAATAACAAAATGTTATAATATTTATATATATATAAAAAATTAAATTAAATATAATTAACAAACAAAAAAAATAATATTTAACTATTTGTTAGATATTTATTATTGTGTCAAATATCTACTAACTGTCCAAATAAAAATAAAAATGCCAAATAATTTTCTACATAATAATTATTATTACATAACATTGACAATAGTAGTACTCAGTGTACTACCGGTGCCCGATAGGGTTAGTGGTGGCCATAAATTTGATAAGCCATCCAAACTGGAACTCCTAAACTTTTTGGTAAACGTTAGAAACTATAATCCACTGAAATCGCCGACAATACAGAAAATACGTGACCTCCCAGTGCTTCAGCTGTTGGGTCTGATCAACGATGTGGTCGAACCGGTAGTTACTTTTGCCGAAGTATTGTTGCTGTTGGAGGAAAAGTCGAAACCAAAAGTACCGCCGCCGAAGCCATACCTCCCACCACCACCACCGCCAGCACCGGGAGGTCATTATCAACAACAACAACAACCAATTCATTTGCAAACACACGACCAGATTATGGTCTTCACTGGCAATAATCATCTTCAGGTAAATCACTACAAGAAATACAGTGATAATAATAATAATGATAATAATGTGCCCAAAGATATGCCATATGTTGAGTAAGTATTATATAATATATAAGTAATAAAATTATTTTAAGTATTTATTTTTAATTTTTTTGTTACTGTAGTAAACAATTAGCAAATAATTATTATACGAAAACTAAAAGTAAAACTAATGCCAAACCATCAAACAGTTATACCGCCGGCGCCGCCACCACCACCACCAGTGCCGCCGCCGCCGAAAACAACGATCTGGTAGTACTGGAGTCTACACACCAGCGGCCACTGGCCAACAATATCATAGAAATATATGATAGAAAAAATCGGGAGCCAAAATTGTTGGCCAGTCGTGTCCGTTACCATCACTACTACTCGTCGCTGTCGCCGCCGGCAATGGCATCCCAGCCATCATCGATGATGACCACCACCACCACCACCGACACCGATACCATCAACAGTCATGTCCTACCACTAGATGGTCGACAACAACAACAATATATTGATAATAATAATTTTGTCTTTGACTTTACCGATGATAATGATAATCAATTAAATCAGTTTCAATTGGTCCGTGACTTACCAAACAATTTTGCCATAGCTTTCGGGTAAGTGTTATGCTATTTAAAAATAAAAATTTAAAAAACTAAAAAAAACTAGAAAAAAATTGTTATTTTATATATCAAATTATTTTCATTATGTATATATAATTTATTTACAATTATATATATTAATTAATTTTTTTTTATTAATTTTTATTTATTATTTTCAAGGAATCATCACAAGAAAAATACACAATATATGCCAATAAAATAATAATAATTATTATTAGTTTTATTATTAATTGATTTTTTAAAATATACTTAATTTTTTTTTAAAAAAAATATTTTTAACTCAACAAAAAATTAATGATAATTATTTGGATAATTTATAATAATTTTTTAAAAGTGTAAATAAGTAAAATTATTATATATATATATATTTAAATAATACTCAAAATGAAAATATTATAATATTATATTAATGTTTATCTTTTCATTTCTAATTTAATCACAAATTGTGTTAACAATTATAAATATACAAAAAAATATATATCTATTATTTTATTAATAATAAAACTTTTTAAAAATTATTGATTAAAAAAATTAACTATAAATCTATTGATAGAAATAATAAACTAAAAGTGATTCAAAACAAACAAAATATGTAATAATTTTTTTTTAAACAAATTAATTGCAACTATTTCTCAAAAAAAAATAATAATATTGTATAAAATTTATTCATAATTTATATATCGATATTATTATTTAGTTAAATTGATAAAAAAATACATTAAAATTAATTAATTAAATACAATAATAATAATAACATATCATTTAAATATTATTGTTGGAAACTCTATGATATAGATATTAAAAAATTGAATCTTAAAAAATATATATTATAATTAAAAAAAATACTTGAAAATTATTATTTAAAAAAATTAATTAACAATTAATTGATTGAAATAATAAACTAAAAGTGATTCAACAAAAAAACAAATTAATATTAAAACAATTTAATACTTTACAATAAAGTTTATTCATAATTTCAATATATTAATATTATTTAGTTAAATTAGTTAAAAAAAATACATTTTAATTAATTAATTAATTAATTAATTGAATACAATACATAATAATTAGTAATTATTAATTACATTTCGGATTAAACACATTATTGTTGGCAACGCTATTAATAATACTATTAATAATATCAATATACACTAAAAACATAATCTAATTTCGTATCGTAAAAATATTGATATCATTAACTTTAAACTTTAATAACTTTTTTATTTTTTAACTTAAATAAACAAATTTGATATCAAATAATAGAGTAATAAATCACAATTAAATTGATATACTAGATGGTCAAAACAATGGTTTAAATAACAAAATTGATTGTTATTGATTGATCAATGTTGATTCCAATGCATTGTTATTAATTTGAATACACGTAAATAAACAGTAAATGCAGTGATTATCATAAAAATGGTTAAAATACAAGAATTTTCAGATGCAATTCGCCAACAAATGTATGATATGAGAGTCAGCACCGGAAAGTCATACGCAAAAATAGCGGAACTGTTTACAACAACTGATAATACTGTCCGATCAATTGTAAAGAAAGTCGAAAAGTACGGGACAGTTAGAAATCTCGCAAGAAGTGGTCGAAAAAGATGTACCAGTGCTAAACAGGACAGGATATTGAGTCGAATTGTGGCAAAAAATAAGAAGTTGACCACCGATGAGATTAAGGAAGAGTTGGCCGCCAGAAACATTTTGTGTCACAGAAACACTATTAGACACCGGATTCAAGAAATGGGTTATTACAGTGGTATTGCGCGAAGACGTCCAATGATAAGCCTAACAAATCAGAGAAAACGATTAGACTTTGCACGAAAGTACATCCGGATGCCTATGTCATACTGGAGGAAGGTCTTGTGGTCAGATGAGTCAAAATTTGAGATTATTAGTACTAAACGTCGCCAACGAGTGTTTAAAAAGAGAGGCGAAAGCATTAATCCTGATAATATATGTCCAACTGTGAAGCACTCGAAATCAGTTATGGTATGGGGGTGTATGACAGGCCAGGAAGTTGGCCATTTGGTCGAAATTCCATCAACTATGGACCGCTACATTTACGTTAACGATATTTTGACCCCACATTTGCTTCAGAGTGCCAGAGATCTACAAATAAGCGATGATTTTTTATTTCAAGCGGACAACGACCCAAAGCACACATCAAAATTGGCAAAGAAATGGTTGTCTGACAATCAAATTGAGACACTTGAGTGGCCGCCACAGAGCCCTGACCTCAATATTATTGAACATCTATGGGATGAATTGGACAGACGTGTGCCAAAGAGCGAAAGAAAAAGTTTTTCTGCGTTTAAAGAGTCGTTATTTAATGTCTGGAAAAATATACCTGAAGAAGTCACAGAAAAGCTGATCCAAAGTGTTCCAAGAAGATTGCAGGCTGTGATTGATGCCAACGGAGGCAATACTCGATATTAATATTGTTTTTACTAAATTAATAGCTTTATTTTGTTAATAATATTTAAAGTTTTGATTTCACGAAAATACTTTTTGTACATAACTTTTTTTACCATTTCTTACTTCTTATGCTTTTTTATAGATAATATGATAATTAATGCAATTTTATTTATTGACTTATAAACTTTGAAAAGTGTTCTTTCATTTGATATCAAATTTGTTTATTTAAGTTAAAAAATAAAAAAGTTATTAAAGTTCAAAGTTAATGATATCAATATTTTTGCGATACGAAATTAAATTATGTTTGTAGTGTATTCTATAATAGCACTAACAATGAGATAGAGATAGAGATAGTGACACACAATATATATATAAAAAACTGTAAACTTTATGAAACATTCGATTCATTAATACATTTATTGATTGATTGATTGATTTGTTTATTAAAAAAAAAAAATAATAATTAAATAAATTTTTTTTAATTATTATTATTATTATTGTATTTACTATTCATATGATATGTTTGCTGTTGTGTTGTGTTTGTGTTGTGACCACTAATTGCCCGAAAAAAAAACTGTCCGTAAAATAATGTCCGTATCGTTGGACGACTTGCTATTCCTGAGCGGACTAGACATCGAGTACGGCTCCAATCGCGAGTTGGCCATCAATAGGGCCGCCGCCGCTGCCGTCGCCACCAATAGTTATGATGACCACAGTTTGATTGCCACCACCGCCACCACCACTACCGATAACATAGCCGCTACAGTTGCCAGCGATGATGATGATGACCACTGTTTGATTGCCGATAACACCGCCGATAATATTGCCGCTGACACCAGTGATGACCACAGTTTTATGGCCAATGATAACACCGTCGCCGCCGCCGCCGGAGCAGCCGATAGTACTGATGACCACATTGTTATGGCCAACACCACTGATAGCACCACCAGTGATGACCGCAGTTTGATGACCACCTATAGTACCACTGCCGTCGCCGCCGTTTCCAGTGATGATCACTCTTTATCGGCCGACACCGATAATAACGCCGCCATTGATGCCAACAATAACAATACTGCCGACGGCCACGGCGATGATGTCGACGACGACTCGACGGCATCATATAGTGACCAACAGCAGCAGCAGCGCAACGATAACCAATTGTCAATGTCGGAGATCATCAACTATTTGGCCGAACCGCCGTCGACACAGCCGCCAACAGCGATCGTCAACCACTCGACAACAACACCAACCGTACGGTATATGAGCCCCGATTGGCACCGACAGGTCCAACGACAAATGTCCGAACTGAAAGTGTTGGTTTTGGGCGAACCGCACACTATCGGCGGCGGTGGTAGTGGTGGTGGTATCGGCCATCACAAACTGACAGTCTGTTCCGATATCTGTCATCGCCGATTGGATGGCAATCTATCGCAACTGATGGACAGGCAAAAAGACGGCGGCGGTGGTGGTGGTGGCGGCCGGCGACTTATGTTCCGATCGTTTGCACCGTTTTCGCCAATTATTCGCATGACTACCGCTGTCGAGTCACTGGTATTCAGTAACTGTTCGGTCGATACGATTGCCCTGAAATGGCTGATCACTCAGTGTCCGCGACTCCAGTGTCTAACGTTTGACAATATCGACGGTATACCTGAACTTCATTGGCATAAACTCGGCAAACCATTGGCCAGTAAGTAGAGAGAATGAGAGAGAATGAGAGAGAATGAGAGAGAATGAGAGAGAATGAGAGAGAATGAGAGAGAATGAGAGAGAATGAGAGAGAATGAGAGAGAATGAGAGAGAGAGAGAATGAGAGAGAATGAGAGAGAATGAGAGAGAGAGAGTAAATGAGAGAGAATGAGAGAGAGAAATAATGAGAGAGAAATAATGAGAGAGAGATAATGAGAGAGAGATAATGAGAGAGAGAGAGATAATGAGAGAGAGAGAGATAATGAGAGAGAGAGAGAGATAATGAGAGAGAGAAAGAGAGAGAGAGTGAGAGAGAAAGAGAGGATATTATTGATTATTACCGAATTATTATTAATTAATTCTCTCTCTCTTTTCCCGTCACAACAGACAAATTGCTACACTTTTGCTATTCAGGTAATCGTATGAACAGTTGGAAAGCCTTACAAAAAATGGTCAAATATTTCGATATACTCGACGAACTAACTATTCACGATTACGGCCAATCACTGGACTCTCCGCTATCCAGTGTCTCATCCACTGTAACCCGACTGACAATATCCAAGTGTCAACAGTTGGACATTCGCTGTTTGAAATCTGTGCGCCGATCGGTACGTCTGCGTCAATTGACACTCGACTTATGCGGCCACCAGTCCGACGATATCGTACAGTTTGTCTATCAACGATTCACCTGTTTAGTCGAATTTCGGGTCAGAAATGGCCGCAAAATGGGTATCCGATTATACCTGCATCGACTGGATTTGAATGAGTTGACCATTCAGTACGACGAAGATCTGAATCTAAACTTTCTATCGACCACTATATCGCCGCGTATTCATTCACTGATACTGGTATCGGCTATTATTGTCCCATCGCTGGTCAAACATATCGGCGAATTGCGTAACTGTCGGCTATTGATGCTCAAAGATTGTTGGTTTAACTGCGAATGCAAAACTACCGGTTCCGCCGCCACTGCCGCCAGTACTAAGTCCTCCACCAAAACAACAACCGATACGCCAACTCCTCCGACCGCCGGTGACTATGAACCCGATTTACGATACAAATGCATCCAATGTTTCAAACGTACCATTCGTTGCATTGTCCGTATGCCAGCACTGGTCCGGTTGGCTATCAATGGCTACGATTTTCCCGAACTAACGGCCAAACAGTTGGAGTTGTTATAGAAAAAAGAAAAAACAAAATTAAATTAATTTTTTTCATTATTATTATTATTATTATATTATTAATTAATTATATTAACCAATAATAATAATTATTATTATTATTAGTATTTTTTAAATTTGTTTGTATTAATTAATTAATTTAATTTGTTTGTTTGTTTTAATTATATGATATACCGGTAATATTTTATATATAATATATATATAATAATAATAATTTAATTATTTTTTTTAATATGCAAATTTGTTAATCAAAAAATATTTAATAATATATATACCTATAATTCATATGACAAAAATTTTTTTACATAATATTTAATTTAATTATATAATATAATTTGTAAACATTAATTTAATTTAAACAAAAAAAAAACAAACAAATATTTTGTTACAAAATATATGATAAATATATACAATATATATAAACTATGATTACATTGAATAACAAACGATAAAAAAAGTGATAATTAATTTCAAAAAAATTATTATATTTTTTAGAATTGAATCTCAATTTTATTATTATTATTATAAATTAAATATTAAATTTTAATAAATTATATATAATAATGTAAATTATATATATAAAAAAATTAATAAACATTTTATTAAAGTTAATAATATAAATTGATAAAAATATTTATTATTATTTTTAATTAATTAAATAATTAATTAGAAATTTTTATAAAATTTTATAACTGTTTATAAAACAGTAGTATAGTATTATTGAAAATGAAAGACAATTTTTTTATTTATAAAAAAAGAGTAAAATATTTATATTTATATACAAAATATTTAAGTGTAAAACATTTTTATATATATTAAAAAAAACTTAAACTATAAGTAGTTATGTTTTTATATCATATATGAACTAAAAGTTTAAAAACTTAAATGTTTTGTATTGATAATAAAAAAACTGTATTTATATGTAAGTATTTGATATAAACTATTTAATAAAAAAATAAAACAAATTTAATCGCCTTTTTTACGGTTTAAATAAATTATATAAATTTTGAAACATTTTTTTGATTTGAAATTTATGTGTGATTTTTATCAACAAAAAAAACTTTACTTAAAAAAGATTTATATGACTATTCCCTATACTCTCTATGTATAGGATATTACAGTATAACTAAGTTTTTATAAAAAAAAGTTTTTTTGTATTTAAATATTATTTATTTATTTTTTTGACTTAAATATTATTTATTTTATATTGTGTTTTCTAATCTGTTATAAATATTTATTAAGTTATTAATATTAGTAATTATAATATTGTAATATTAATATTTAATAGTATTCAGTATTATATTAAATATTTAAATATTAATATATATTTTTTTCTAAAAAAAATAACACAAACATTATTAATAATAAACTATATTAAACTATCAAAAAAATCAAATAATTATTTTTAGTATCTATTTATATAAATATATATATATATAATGTGTAAAATACTATAAATGTTTTTTTTTAAAAATTTTAATTTTAATTTTTTTCATCTAAAATTGTTATTTAGATGATATATGATATTTGTGTGATTTAATCAACATATAAAAAATAAGTATTTTAAAATTATAAAATCTAGACAGTATTTAAAAATAGTAAATTTTATTAATAAAAAAAATATATATATATATATATTTAGCAAAACAAATGCTATTAATTTAATTTAATAGTTATTTTTTTTTGTTGGTTGAAATAAACATTATATTTAACTGTAATGTGAAAGTATAATACAGTTTAATATTATAATATTGTTAATACTACTGTATATATATAGTACAGTATATGTGTGCCATTATATCATTAATTTAAATTAATAGTATTTATGTTAATAAAAAATATCGGTATATAAAATACTTTAATAATCTTTTTTTTTTGATATAAATTTCAATACACATTGAGATGAGACTTAAGATATGATACTGTATGTGATATTTATAATTTTGATGAATAGGTAGCTCACAATAATATACATTATATATATATATAATATTTTATATAATAAAACTCGTTAACCCATATAATTATGTCATCTCATTTTGATGATATAGTTTTGTATGATAAAGTTTTTATATATACAGTATATGTATGTGTATGTGTGTATGTATGTGTGTATGTATGTGTGTGTATGTATGTGTATGTGTGTGTATGTGTGTGTATGTGTGTGTGTGTGTGTATGTGTGTGTATGTGTGTGTATGTGTGTGTATGTGTGTGTATGTTTGTGTATGTGTGTGTGTGTGTATATGCGTGTGTAATGTGTGTAGTGTGTGTGTGAGTGAGTATATGTGTGTATATGTAAGTGTATGTGTGTGTAAGTGTGTGTGTAAATGTATATTTGTGTGTAAGTATCAATATATGTATATTTGTGTGTATATATGTGTATGTATGTGTTTATTTTGTAATTAATAATATTACTGTGTTAATTTTAAAAATTGTTTGTCAAGTATAAAAATTTTATGTATATTTATTATGTATTTACAAAAAAAGTATATATAATAATCTCAATATTTATTAGTCATAATCCGTAAATTTATTATACATAGAAATAAATATAATTAAAATATATATATACTAAATATTATAGTATTTATAGATTAATTATAATATTAATTTGATTTTTTTAGTTTTAATTATAAACTTTATTTTTTCGCTCTCTATTACCAACTAATTAAAAAAAATTTGTTGACAAAAAAAGTTAATTAAATTTTTTTTTAAAAATTTTATTTACTATTGACTATATCTGAGACTCATCTCTACAGTGTATATATATATATACTGTATCTTCAAATACGATAGTAAACCAAATGATTAATTGTTTTTTTTTGTGTAAGTATTTTGAACTAAATTTAGTAAAAATAAAAACTAAATAAAAATAAATAAATAAAAAATATATGTTATGTTATGTTATATACGGTATATTAAATAACATACAGTATATAACTTTTTTTGTTGAATGATTTGAAACATTTTGTAATTATGTTAACCACAAATAATATATATATATATATATATATATATATATATCGTTATGATAATCAATGTTTATAGAGGGGAACGGGAGCTTTATGTTAATATATATATATACTGTATATATATATGGGTTGGTTAGGTTAAAGTTAAAGATCTATAGGTAAACTATATATGTTTATATGTTTGTTACACTAGTTTATGATATATATGTTAAATATATTTGATTTGATTTTTTTCAATGATATCACTGGACAGGTGGGGGTGAAAGTCGACGATTAAAATATATATATATATTAAGTAAAATAATACAACTATTTTTGGGACAAATATTTTTTTTATGTGTGTTATATGTTTGGGGTTTCTGACTATAAAAATGGAGGATTAAGTTTTTAAACAAAAATTTTTTTGGTATAATTTTGTTTGTTTGAAAGTTTTTTTCAATAAATTTTTTTGTTTATATAGAAAAACTTATTTGTCATACAATTTATATATGAAAACAAACAAAACAAACAAAAAAATGTTATCAATGTTTGTTTGCTAATAAAATTTGACAAAAAAAATAAATATCAATAAATATTTTGTATATTTTTTAAATTAATTAATTTTTGTTGTAATTGTTGTTAAAAAAATTGTTAATAAAATATTATAAAGTAATAAAATAAACAAACAAAATGTTCAAGCTAATTTTTCTAGCAATTATATTAATTATTGTATTTGTAATGTGTGTTAACTGTGATCCGACAATTGGCAGTATATATAATAATAATAATAATGCACTGATTAGTCAACTACAAGGTCTGGCACCTGGAGGTCGGACGGCAGGAGGTTTGCCGCCGACACTGGCCTCCTATCGACCCGACTATGGATATCCCTATCCTAATGTTGTCCAGCAAAATATGATCCGATATCTGCCCATACCGTAGGTGTCATATGTTTTTTGATTTTTAAAAAAATAAAATTATTTAATATTTTAAAAAAAAAATAGTTATAATAACTTTTTTAAATATAAGATTATTATTATTATTATTAGCAAATAGTTAGCAAAACTAAAGTATTATGTTATTAATAATAATTTTATCATAAATTCAATAAGTAATTTATAAATTATAATTTTTTTTTAAGTAACTATAATAGTAATTATAGTAATCATTAAAACAGTTTATAAACAAAAAAAATCCAAAAATAAAATTATTTAATATTTAATAATATATATTAACTGAATTGTATATTATCTAATACAGCTTAATATAATATATATATTTAAATCTAATAAATTATTTAGTAATTTTATAATTACAGTTTTCAAATATATATTATGTAAATATATATAGAGTATAATAAAATTTATTTACTAATTAATTATTATTATTACTACTATTAAATTTATTTTCATTATATGTTGTTGTTGTTAAAAATTAAAAAATTAAATACTAACTATATAATATTTAATTAAAATTAATAATATTTATTAATAACTAGTAAATTATTATTAAAAATAATAATAGTATAACTACCGAATAAAAAAGTTATATTTTTGCATTTAACTAAAATTATTATTAAACTTTAATTAAATCATTATTATATATTATTATATATATTATTTATACAATTTTTTAATTAAATATATATATTTAAAATTTTTTTTGTTGTTGTTGTGAAAATTGTAATTATTTTTAAAATAATCAATAATATACTAACTATATATAAATATAATATTTTTATTTTATTAATTATAGTATTTAATAGAAATTATTGTTTATTTTGCATTTAACTAAAATTATTATTATTTTAATTAAAAAAAAATTAAATACAAAAATAATAACTAAATATATATTTTTTTCTATAGTATCGTCAAAAAGGTAACCCATCATCACATACATCATGTTATAGCACACAAGGGTGTCATCAAAAGCAAGTATAGTTCAAGCACTGGTAGTCTCGATGGTAGTGGTGGTAGTGGACAGTCGTCTTATAGTATGGACTTCAGTAATAATGATGACAACGACAACAACGACAACGATATGAAAACTGTCGACAAATATCTAACTTATAAACAATTCAAACAAAACAATACACTGAACAGTGATTTCAATGATAACGGTTTCAGAAGTTTCTTCAATAAAAGAGCCGGCGATTCACGTATTCAGGCCATACCTATCAATAGGCAACAGTTGGCCCGATTGGGTGCCCACGGATCAAATGGTCGGCCAATTAGCGGCTATTTTAATGGACAAAAAGCTGAATTTTTGTATGATTTTTTACGCCCCCCCCCCTTCAAAAAAAAACTAAATAACTATTTTAATATATTATTTTTTATGTTTGTCTCTCACTATTAGACCCGTAGTTATCGGTATTGTCAACGATAACAACAGTAAAGCCCTTAACAGTGATACTACTACTACCGGTGCTTTCAAACATCGAAACGGTTGGTTAAGGAACGGTATGATTACTACTAATAATAATAGGCATCCGTATGTACCGACAAAAGAGACAATCAAATTGTTTGACGATTTGGCTAAACTTGGATATTGAAGAAAAATAAACATAAATAATATATATATTTTTGTTATAATAATAATATATATATATATATATATATCTTTAATATTAATTACAATTAAATTGAATGTAAAATAAAATTAAAATTTTTTACAAATCACTTAATTAAAAAAAACATTATAACCCGAAAAAAATATGTTTATTTATTTTTTGTCTAAATATAGTTTGACGATTTGGCTAAACTTACGTATGGTTATACTAATGGTAACATTAATATGATAATCTACCATGCTAATTTTATTCATGCTAGTCAATGTAGACATGAATGTCCAAAAAATTTACAATATACCTATATGTATTCCAGATAATTTATATAAAATTAAAAATTAAATAATAATAATAATTTTCAAAAAAAAATCTAATTTTATTTCTATTTAATTTAATTACTAAATATGAACAAATTATAACTTTTTTTTAGATATTTAATAATTCAATTATTATTATTATTATTAATAATAATATTTTTTGTTTAGCTAAATCATAATTAAAATTTTTTGTTAAATTTTTATTATTATTATTTGTTTTATTTTTCTTTTAATATTTAAATAAATAATTAAAAAAATTTATTAATTATAAAATTTAATTTAAACAATAAAATTTATAATCTATATTTTTTTGTTTGTTTTATTTTTTGAACTTTGTTTGAGATTAAAATATGTTTTTTTTTAAAAAAAGTAATTAAATATTTATTTGTCAATTTTTTATTTTAAAATATTCCATTTATTTTATAATGTAACAAAATGTAATGTAAAAAAATAAAATAATAATTTTCATTATAAATATTTATATAATTTAAAAATTTCATAATTTTTATTTACAATTATTATTAGTAAAAAAAATATTTAATCTAAAAATTATTATTACTATTTGATTGATTTTTATTAACTTTTAAAAAATAATGTTCAAAAAATCATTGAACTTTTTTTTATGAATTTTTATTTTATAATAAAAATTACACAAGCACAATTATTTTTTTATAAATAATTATTAATATATTTATTACTAAATAATTACTAAAACACTTTTATCCTAATATTTTTATTAAGTTTAAAGTACTAATAATTATCATAAAAAAAATATTATTAATCATAAATAATAAATTATTTTATAACAAAAAAATATATATTAAAACAATTGCACAATTAAATATTTTAATAAAATAAATTTATATTTAGTAGACAACAAAAAAGTTTATTAAACATATAAACTGTATTAAATTTTTTTATTATAATTATATTTATTTCCCCACCCCTTCCCCTACAATAATTATATACTATTGATTACATTTATGATTATGATATTAAAATAATTATACAATTAATGTATTTTAGTAAATAAAAAAATTTACTAAGAGTATATAAGCTACCACAAAAAAATATCTAAATAAAAATAATAACTAAAAAATTGTATTATTTTAGCAAAAAAAAAGGTTTGAAATCTAATAGTATATATACATATAATACTGTAATATAAATACTTTTTTTAATAAAATATAAATATATATATATATAGATAATGTATAATATATTAAAAATCAATAGTTTATATACAATGAATTCAGTATATATTTATTTGATTTTTTTCAAATATTATTATGATTAATATTTATATATATATATCTATTTTGTTTTAATTATTGAATATTATTTATTTATTTTAAATATAAATCAGATTAACAACAATGTCTCAATCATTATCATCATCAATGTTATCAATAATACGTATGGTTATAATAATGGTAACATTATTGATAATCTACCATGCTAATTTTGCTATTGGTTGTACAACTGATCGCAATTGTCCCAATGGTTTTGTATGTATAGGACGTAAATGCGTACCAAAACATGGAAAATAATTAATTAACTATTTTTTTTATTATAAAAATAATAATAATTATATTTTTTCATGTATCTAATTTCAATTTTTTTTAAAAAAAATTATTAATATTATTATTATTATTGTGTATTTCTATTAGTATATAAAAATAATTAATCAAATTTTTGGATTTTTTGAATTATAACAAACAAAATGTATCATCATATTTAAAAAAAATAAAATAATAATTTTTTTATTATAAATATTTATATTTTAAAAATTTCATAATCTTATTTACAATTATTATCAGTAAAAAAAAGTTTTAATCTAAAAATTATAATTACTATTTAATTTATTCAAAAATAATATTTAAAAAATAATAACATTTTTGAATGATTTTTATTAAATTTTAAAAAATAATGCTTATCATTAAACTTTTTTATGAATTTTTATTTTATAATAAAAATTACAAAAGCACAATTTTTTTTTACAAATAATTATTAATATATTTATTACTAAATAATTACTAAAACATTTTTATCCAAATATTTTTATTAAGTTTAAAGTACTAATAATTATCACAAAAATTTTTGTTTATACTAAACTATAATATTATACATATCATAAATAATAAATTGTTTTATAACAAAAATAAATATATTAAGACAATTAATCAATTAAATATTTTAATAAAATTAATTTATATTTATTACACAACAAAAAATGTTTATTAAACATATAAATGATATTAAATTTTTTATTAAAATTATGTTTATTTCCCCCCCATCTCCCCCTATAAGAAATATACTATTAATTATACAATTAAAATATTTTAAAAAATAAAACTTAGCAAGAGTATATAAGCTACAGAAAATATCTAAAAATAATAATCAAAAAAATTGTATTTGAAAATTGTATTATTTTTTTACCAAAAAAAAGGTTTGAAATCTAATGGTATATATACCTGTATATAATACTGTAATATTAATATGTTTTTTAAATTAACTAAAAATTTAATTATAAGTAATTTTTAGTTATTATTATTATTATGATGTATTAAAATTAGTATTATATATAATGTATAATATATTAAAAGATCAATAGTTTATATACCAGTGTATTCAGTATATATTTATTTGGGTTTTTTTTGCAAATATTATTATGATTAGTATTAATATATATATATTAATATTAATAATAATATTTGCAAAATAAAAACCAAATAGATATATATATATATATACTGAATATAGACACTGTATATGAACTATTGATTTTGAATCTATTATACATTATATACTGTATATATATATATATATATATATATATATATAATTAAAAGAATTTATATTATAGTATTATCTTAATAGTATTATATATACAAGCTATTTTATTAAATTAAATTATTGAATATTATTTATTTATTCAAAAAAAAAAATTAGATTAACAACAACAACAACAATGTCTCAATCATTATCATCATCAATGGTATCCAACATAATACGTATGGTTATACTAATGGTTACATTATTGGTAATCTACCATGCTAATTTTATTCATGGTAGTGCATGTAATTTTGAGTGTGATACTCATGATTGTAGATGGTCAGGTGCTAAAAAAGGATTTATCTGTAAACAAACTATATATACCGGAAGGTTGTAAATAATTTAATTTTTTTTATTATAAAAAAAATTAATTTAAATAATAATAATTATTTAATTTTTTTTGTGTGTATATAATTTCAGTTAAAAATTATTATTATTATTATTGTTGTGTATTTTTCTTAGTAGATAAAAATAATTAATTAATTTATTATTATTATTATTATAAAAAAAATTAAGTTAAATAATAATAATTATTTAATTATTTTTTGTGTGTATCTAATTTCAGTTAAAAATTATTATTATTATTATTGTTGTGTATTTTTCTTAGTAGATAAAAATAATTAATTAATTAATTATTATTATTATTATTATTATAAAAAAAATTAAGTTAAATAATAATAATTATTTAATTTTTTTTTATGTATCTGTAGATGCAAAACTGATAGCGATTGTATTTATCGTTTAACATGTATAGGAGGTGTATGCGTACGAAAACATGGAAAATAATTATTTATTATTATTTTTTTTATTATTATAAATAATTAAGTTAAATAATAATAATAATAATTATATTTTTTTATGTATCTAATTTCAATAAACAAAAATTATTATTATTATTGTTGTGTATTTTTCTTAGTAGATAAAAATAATTAATTAATTTATTATTATTATTATTATAAAAAAAATTAAGTTAAATAATAATAATTATTTAATTATTTTTTGTGTGTATCTAATTTCAGTTAAAAATTATTATTATTATTATTGTTGTGTATTTTTCTTAGTAGATAAAAATAATTAATTAATTAATTATTATTATTATTATTATTATAAAAAAAATTAAGTTAAATAATAATAATTATTTAATTTTTTTTTATGTATCTGTAGATGCAAAACTGATAGCGATTGTATTTATCGTTTAACATGTATAGGAGGTGTATGCGTACGAAAACATGGAAAATAATTATTTATTATTATTTTTTTATTATTATAAATAATTAAGTTAAATAATAATAATAATTATATTTTTTTTATGTATCTAATTTCAATAAACAAAAATTATTATTATTATTGTTGTGTATTTTTCTGAGTAGATAAATATAATTAATTATATTTTTTTTTTGATTTTATTTATTTAAAAAAAAATATTTAAAATGTTTTTGTGTTATTAATATTTTTGTATTATAATTCCATCTCTAAATATTTTTAAAAAATGTTTTTCAGTTTAAAAATAAAAGTTAATTAAATATTAATTTTTCTAGGATTTTCAATTTACATATTATATTAATTTATTAAATCATTTAATAATAAATAAATAATTTTAAGTAAAATAATATATGATTTTTTTGTTTATTGATTATAAATTTCTTTAATTAAAAAAATATTATTTATAAAATCATTGAACTATTTTTTAGAATTTTATATATATATATATATTTAACAATTGCGCAAGTACAATTTTATTTACACAATTAATATTTATTACAAAATAATTACTAAACACTTTTATAAATTGTTTTGTTTATTTCATTGTAATATTTTAGATTTGAAAATACTTTATAAGTTTATTAATTAATTACTAAATTATTTTGTTTTTTATTATAATATATTTAGTTTATTGTACTAATTATTATCATATATTATTTTTAAACTATTAATTACTTAATGGTTAATACTAAATAATTATAAAATTAATTAATTGAAAAAATAATATAATAGTATATAAGCTACATAAAACATTATTAAATATTAAAAAAATACTAAAAAAATTATTGATAAAATATTTTATTAATTTTTTTAAATTAAAAGGTATGAAATCTAATAGTTTAGACAATAATATATACTCTCTATATATGTTTATAAATATATAACAGTATATAAAGTATAGTACAGTTTTATTATAGTAAAATTTTAAATTAGTATCTATTATATTTATAATATACAATATAAACATATATAAATAAATATATATATATAATATATTTTGATTATATATATATAAAAGTTAACTTTTAAAAATTATAATTATTATGCTAATCTAGTTAATTTTATTTTTTTTAACAAATCAGATTAACAATACTAATTTAAAACAAACAATTTTTTTAGTATATATTTATTTTAATTTTCAATTAAACTAAAACATTTGGTTTGTATTAAACTGAAACAAAAAATGTAAGTTATTTATGATTATTATGATTATTATTTTAAGTTTTTAATATTTTAAAATTTATTATTAGTATTATTATTATTATCAACATAATAATGGTATCAATACGTATGGTCATTATGATGATAATGATGATCATAATCAGGGTTTTAAAAATGGCAGGCATAAACAATAGATGCCAATTTTGCCAAATGCCTGTCCTGCCTCTGCCATGCCCTGGGCATCTATTATTTTAATTTTATATTATTAATTAATTTATAAAATATTGTTTTTATAATATATTTGCTTGTATTTTTGTTTTGTATACTTTTAATTAAAAGGTCATTGGAAATAAATAAATTAATTGTAAATTTAATTTACATGCTAAAACACTAAATTACATTATTTTTATAAATACAGTTGCTTTTTAGCAATTTAAATTGGCAGGAAAATAAAATAGATGCCCAAAATGGCAGGCATTTATGGCATCTATTTGTGCATTGCCAGGGCAGGCATTTATTTTCTTAAAACCCTGATCATAATACAGGCTATACTACTGTTTCAAAGCTACCTGTGCCGGCCAGTTGACAGTCAAACATATAGCGAAACATTTACTCATAAAAGTTGTACACAAAATCATCATTGTTTTGATGAACAATATTGTAAACTAATTGATGGTATATTAGGTATTTGTCTGACTATTGTTAGTGAAAGTGAAAATTAATTTTAATTTTATGATTTAATTTATAAATAAAATCATAAAAATATCAGTAATTTATTAATAATCAATAAAATATACGATTAATAATTTCTAATAATAATTTTTTTTTAATATTTGTACGATAATTAATAATATTTATTTTATATAATTAATAATAATTTTTTATATAATTTATAATAATTTTTTTAATACAATTTATAATAATTTTTTATATAATTTTGTAATAATTTGTTTGTTTTAAATTAGTTAATTATAAAAATTAAAAAGTTATATATATATTTTTTAAACCCAAATTATTTATAGTTTGAGTTTAACTTATATAATAGTTTGTTATATTAAATATATAAATAAATTTTTTTAAATAAAAAAAAATATTAATTTTATATAATACTGTATAACGTTGTTATATATCTTAAGAAAATTATATAATAACAGATGGTTTTACTTATAGGTAAAAAAAATTTGAGATAAATTTTTGTTTCATTATATATAAAAAACATATTTTCAAATAAAATAATAATTAAAAAAAAATTATTATTTATTAATTTAATAATTAAAAAAAAATTATTATTTATTAATTTAATAATTAAAAAAAAATTATTATTTATTAATTTAATAATTAAAAAAAATATTATTTATTAATTTAATAATTAAAGAAAATAATTAATTATTTATTAATTTAATAATTTTTTCATTTAATAAACCTTTAAACTCAACATTAGGTTATTTTTTAAAAACAATTACTAATGTAAGTTATTATTAATTAATTAATAGTTATTATTAATTATCAATTGTATTCACAAAAAAAACTAGAAATAAATATTTTTTGTGTTTCAAATAATTATTGTATTTATTCAATAAAAAATATAAATAATAATTAAAAAAATTTCATTAGATATTATTATTATTATCCACAAAAAAATGGTATCATTACTATGATGATGATGGCGATGATGATCATACAGATACTGGTCCTAACCTACCTGTGCCAAGTTATGGCTGTTGAGGGATGCATAGGCGATAGTGAATGTCTAGATGGCTACTATTGTCAATCAATTAAAGATGAAATGCAAAATGATAATAAATATAATTAATTAAATTAATTATGTTTTAAACGAAATTTTTTTTAATTTATAATAATAATCTTTTAAAATTTTTTGTTTGATGTTGTTTTAACTCTAAATTAATTTTATTATCATTAATATTATTACTATTATAAAATTATTTGTTAATTAATTAATTAAATTTAGTATTATTATTATATAAGAATAATAAATAAATATTGTGCTAAAGTATAATTAATTAACAATTTATGTCAACTATTAAAAAATTAATAATAATAATAATAATAATAATAATAATAAACAATAAGATTATAGTAAACAACATTTAATATAGTGTATAATAATATTAATATTTATAATAATAAGAAAAAATTATTATTGATTATTACAGTATTGCTTAATAATTAATAAATATTTTCAAAAACAACAAATTATTGATTATATATATACACCTTATATTTTATAAGATATATATTTTTTATATTAATTAAATAAAATATAATTTGAATAATGTATATGTATTTTATAAATAATATAATAATGTTAGTATATAATTATTTTTTATAATAAACTAAACAATTTAATGTTTAATTATATTTTGTAATTTTGTAATAATAATTTTCGTATTTATAATAATATAATAATAATACTACAAATAATATAATTTTTTTAAAAATAATAGTAATTTAATAGTTTATTATAAAATGGTTTTACTAAAACAAATTAACTATAATTATAAATAAATTACATTATAATTGTTTTGTAATTTTTTTTATTGGCTTTTAAGTGCATTTTATTTTATATAAATTTATAATAGAAATAATAATAATAATTTAACTAATAGTTAAATAATATTTACTAAACTACTTTATAATATTAGTATAGTTAATTAAAAAAATGTAATAAATGTCATAATAATAATTCAGTTAAAAATGTAAACTACAATAATATTTATATTATAAACTATTTTTAAAAACTTATTATATTATTTGCTTATATATGATAATAATGTTAAATACTTTTTAAAAATAAATTAAATAATATTTTGCATCTATTTGTGTGTAACGAAAAAATACTTTAATACAAAAAAATAATAATATTTTTCAAAGATTTAATTAACAAATATTAGTTCAAATAAATTCAAATCAACTTTTTTTGTTTACTAAAATTAATAAATGTTTAAAAAAAACAAATTTAGTTTCATTTATTTGTATGTAAAAAAATACTTGAATATAAAAAACTAATAATTGATTATTTGATTAACAAATATTAGTCCAATAAATTCAATTCAAACTCATTGTGTTGACTAAAATTATTAAATATTTAAAAAAAAATAAATAAATAATATTTTCATCTATTTGTGTGTAACAAAAAAAACTTGATTATTATTTTAAAAATAAATTAACAAATATTAGTTCAAATAAATTTAAAGCAACTATTTTTTGTTGACTAAAATTATTAAATATTATTTGTTTTCAATAATTAAAATTTTATTTAATTAAATAATAAACAATATGTACGACAAATCTAGACAACAAAAATTATTGTTACGTATGCTATATATTATAGGCGAACAATGCTATCAAATGGGTTTACCAAATATATTGCCCCATAATTATAGGCCTAGACTTATAATTAATAAATTTATTAATAAATTATTATACGTGGAATTAATACGTTTATTGTTTACGTTTTTATTATGCATAAATAATGATATTGATAGGTACCGTTTAATCTTAATATTATCGGGCGATTGGACCTATTGTTGGCCATTCAGACAATATATAAAATTTACAGTAATATCTGTTTGTTTATTTGAATTACTAATCAGATTTGATTCAAATCGGAAATATCGATTAAATGGAAAAAATTATTTAGCATGGTACATTCATGAAAATAATAACAACCATAAAAATCTAATCGATCTTGTTGATAATATTAAATTAGCTAGATATTTTCAACTAGTTAATTCAAGTTTCAAGGTACTAATATTTCTAATGCAATCGTTTATGGCTCTAGTATCAATGTCAATTTATTTCAATATATATCAGCTAGTTACAATTGGCCTCTTATATAGTTTATATATTGGCGTAATTTATGAATATATGTTACGTTTTTTATTGTATCATATTGGATTTTTTTGTTTATTATGCTTAAAAATTGGATATAAATTCGAATTGCTAAACAAAAATTATCTAGCTAGATTATTGAAATTAATTTCATCTAAAAAACATAGTAGTAATTGGCATAGATTATCAATTCGATTTAAACTTAGCATGCTAAAACATAGATTTATACAATTAAATCATCATGTAGATAATTTTAATCAAGTATTTTGTACACAAATAATGTACTATTGGTTAGTGTGTACACTGTATACATCGAGTATTATTTGTATAATAATATTTACCCAGTTCAATATACTTATTACCATGTTATTGGTAATTGGCCTAGTTAATTTTTTAACTGTAATTACAACCCTAATTATATTTGCCAGTAGTGTTACCTCTGTTACCAAACAAACCCATAAACTACTAAATTCGTTGAATGTAAAAATCTATCTAGATTATTTTTCAATTGCTAGTATAAAACTATCTAGATACAAAAAATTAACTATACTATTGAATGTAAGTTTTAATTTTAATAAATTTTAATAAATTTTTAGTTTTTTTTAATTTTTATTAATTTTGATTTTAATTATTTATAGTTACAATCATTGATCGAAAGTTTATCGAAATATAGGTTAGGTATCTATTGTTGGAAATTGTTTCTAATAAATCAATTTACATTTAATTTGGTAATTATTATTAATTAATTAATTAATTAATGATTTATTTAATGTTTTTTTTGTTTACAACAAAAAAAATTAAATAAAAATAATTGTTTGAATTACATTATTTTTTTTGATTTATTTAGTTCATCTATACTACAACTAAAATCACATTAAAACTATTAACATTAATATTGCAACAATAATCTGGATAATATATTTTTTTTAATTGTAATTTTTTATTTTTAGCATTTATTAGAAATATAATAATATTTGAAAACAATTATATAATATGTTTTTGTTTTTAATACTACTTAATGTATTATATATAATTACATAAAAATTAAATAACTGAAAAAATTTATAATCAATATTATACTATAAGTCAAAAAGTTGATTTTTAGAAATAAATTAAATGTTTAATAAACTAAAATATTTTATTTGAAAATACTGTAATAAACTTAATAAATAGTTAACTAAATTTTATTGTTTTCAAAATGTTTAATAAATATTAAATTAAAATTTAAAAATAAAATAAATTTATAATGATAGAGCAAATAATTAAATTGTTAATAATTTTATTTTAAAAAATAATTTTACTTTCAAACTGTAAATTATTATTATTTATTAATTATTAATAGTTTAAATAAAAATGTATTATTATATTTAAATAGATTCATTAGCTAACAAACAGATTTTATATAATAAAATATATTAAATAAACTTCTATTATAATAAATTTTTGAATAATTTTTAATTTACTAAACTATTATTTAATACAACAAAAATATAATTAGAAATAATATATATATGATTATTACTAATTACTACAAAATTACTAATTACAAATTACTAATTATTACAAAAATTTATTAAACAATAAATGTGTATTGGTAAGCCATCCTATTAAAATTATATTATTTTTAATATTAAAACTATTAATAATTATTATAAAAAATTATGTACAGTTTGTAAACAGTTTTGACTTTTCTAAATAATTGATAAAAAAAACTATTGAAATAATTTATACATTTTTAAAAAAAATTATAAATGTTTATTTATATTATGAAGTAACCACCGGTTAAATTGCTAACCCGATTCTGACCCCCAGTGGTCACTATCACCCGCAACGGTGATGTGTGTCATCGTTGTGCAGTTATATACAAAATAGTTATTTATTTTAATAGTCTACTTACTGCTAAACAATATCCAGTATACAGTAGTATCACAAAATAATAGTTAACGCCAATCGCTTAGTTCAAAACAGTATAATTTTATTATAATATTAGATTGGTATCAAACGGTACAGTAAACCACTACTATATAAAAATATACATTTAAATAATAGTATAAACTGTATATAACTTTAAGGCCAGAATAACTATCATATAGTAAAACAATACATTATATAAGTGTTAAAATCAAACAAAAGGATGTGTATATCCTGTTGTAAAATACATAATATGTGTTATTATTACGTAAATGATAGTTTAAAATATAAATATTTTATAATAATAATAATAAATATTCAATAAAGTTAAATATATATTGACTTTTACGTCATTATCCGCCGCCAAATCGATTAAGTCCCATTAATCGAATTACCAGAAGTCGTCAAAGTCTGATTCTGCATATTCAGTAGTTTCTTGTTGTTGACCATTATTATCGGTAAAGTCTATTTCCTCTATAACCGATTCATTCCACGGCTTTAATTGCCGAATATTCACTATTCTAGGCTTTGATTTAACGTCTTGTAAATCTTTTATTTTACAAATAAGTCTATTTTCGTACAGTTGAATAACTTCAAACGGACCACAGTACTTAGGAAAGAACTTTTCTGACATTCCTTTAACTCTTGGCTTTATTTTGCGCATAACTTTATCGCCAATTTGATACGTTGTTTCAACTTTATTTGAATCATAATTTGATTTTTGTATTTCTTGAGCTTCACGTAATCTGGTTTTAACAATTTCCCTAGCTTCGTTTAAGTCCTGTATATAACAAGCATTTGTTTCATAAACAGCATATTTATTAATAATAGATTCACTAGGTAATCGAGCTCGTCTTCCGTACAGAAGTTCAAACGGTGTTAACTTGGTTGATGACTGCTTTGCAGTATTATATGCAAATACAACTTTAGAAAGCTTCTCATCCCAATCCCTAAACGTATTGTCAAGGTAGTGTGATAGCATTTGGCTGATCAGACCACATGCTCTCTCTGCCAGTCCGTTACATTGGGGATGGTATGGTGTTGTAAATATGTGCTTTACTTCAGTTATTTGCATTAGATCAGCGACTATTCCGGCAGTCATTTCACGACCATTATCTGTCAATATTCTCCTAACATATCCATGTCGTACAAACACTTCATCTCTTAAGAAATTGACTATAGTCGCTGCATTTTTGTTTGAAATTGCTTTGACTTCCAAATATTTCGTAAATAAATCAATAAATACTATTACATATTTATTACCGCTATATGTTTCAGTTAACGATCCTAATAGATCCATTCCACATATTTCAAACGGTTCTGTCGTTACAATACTTTGCATTAACCCAGTGGGTTTATTGTAATTTCTCTTATATTTTTGACAACTTTCACATCTGGCTACATATTTACGCACGGATTTTTCAATGTTTGGCCAATAATAACGTTCGCTTACTTTACCATAAGTTTTCCCAATGCCTAAGTGACCACCAGTTAATTCGTCATGGCATTCTCTTAAAATAGATTCCCTAAGACTTTTCGGCAAACATAGTAGTAACTTTTCATTACCTACTACATTATGTGATATCTTATATAGAACATCATTTTGTATTTTGAACTTTTTTAGTTCTTTATCTTCTTGAATATTTGTATTCATTAAGTTTTCAGTAATTTTCATTATTAAAGTATTACACCAATTGTCTTCAATTTGTTCCTTTTTAATATCAATACAATGGTTAATGTATACAGGGAATTCTAGTTCATCTTCACTTCCATTAATTTCAGCATCGGTATTAACTTTAATGCGACTCATAGCATCTGCATTTCCGTGCTTTTTACCGTCTTTATATTCAATTGTATAAGCGAATTGTTGTATTATCAGACTCCATCTGTTTAATTTTGAATTTGGATTCCGTATCCTGGGTAGATAACATAGGGCACAATGATCTGTTCGAATCGTGACATGAGATCCAAACAAAAATTCCCTTAGTTTTTGTAGAGCCCATACAATAGCCCTTAACTCCTTCTCAGATATAGAGTAATTGACCTCTGCATCGTTAAATAACTTAGATATATAGGCTATATTCTTTTCTTTACCATTTTGTATCTGTGCGTATACTGCGCCCATCGAATACTGTGAGGCATCTGTATACAAAATGTTTTCTGCTGTCGGGTCATACAACCCAATAATAGGTTCAGATAAAAGTTTGTCTTTAAGAGTTTCAAACGATACAGTACAATCTGAATTCCAGTTGAATTTAAAATATTTTCTCAATAAATCAGTCAAAGGTTTAGCAATTTTTGCATAATCTTTGATAAAATTGCGATAAAACCCCGTTAGACCAAGAAATCTTCTGACTTCTTTTTGTGTTGTCGGAACAGGATAATTTATCATTGCATTTAAATGTTTTAAACTTGGTTTAATCCCATTATGTGAAATAACGTTACCAAGATATTCTATTTCTTTTCTAAGAAATTTACATTTTTCTGCATTCATTCGTAAATCATATTTATCAAGTCTTTCAAAGACATCTTCAAGTCTTTCAATATGTTCATCAAATGTCTTTGAAAATACTAGTATGTCATCCAAATAACATACACAACTCTTCCATAATATGTCTGATAACACATATTGCAAATATCTTTGAAAACATGCAGGAGCATTGGTTAGCCCGAAAGGCATAACTTTGTATTGATATAGACCATAAGCAGTAATGAATGCTGTCTTCGGTCTATCTTCCGGCGATACGGTTATCTGCCAATATCCAGATAATAAGTCTATTGATGAAAAATAATGACATCCACTTAACAATTGTTGAGTTTCAGTTATTCTCGGTAATGGATAAGAGTCTTTAATTGTAACGTCATTTAACTTTTTATAATTGACGCAAAATCTATAACTACCATTCGGCTTTTTGACCAGTACTACTGGACTAGACCATGGTGAGTATGACTCTTCTATGAGATCATTTGCCAACATCTCGTCTATTTGGTTTTTGATTTCTAATTTTTCAAAATGGCTTGCAGGATATGCTCTTTGCTTAATAGGTCTAGCATCTCCTGTATCAATATTTAATTGAATATCTTTAGCTCCTTTTATTTTATTAATCGATGAACCAAACAAATGTCTAAATTTCTTAATTAAGTTTTTGAAAGTTTGTTTGTCATCATCTGGTGTCGATAAAACAGTGGATAAATCTATATCAGATTCTTCTTCAGTTCTACCAACAAAATTGTCATTATCGACAAATATATCTTTAATAGGTATTTGGTAAAATTTCCCAATTAAAGTATTCGCAGGTATTTTAAATCCATAACTTTTAGAATTATATACCAAAATTTTAAGCATTCCCCATTTCAATTCAATTAATGTTGAATTAATACTTAAGTTTGTTGTGTTTATAAAATGTTTATTCGGTATAAAATAAACAAACTTATTATTATCTATATTCTTATAATTATGATAAACTCGTATCTTCTTTATTGCATTTTTCTTTAGCAATACGTTTTCGAATGTAAATACCTTAAAACCGCTTGAGTTGTATTTCGATGGAGGAAAATTGATTAAATCATTTTTCAAATCAATGACCACATTGTTTGATTTTAAAAAGTCAAGTCCAATCAACATGTCGTCTTGCATACCATTATAAATCAAAAACGTGTGTTCAAAAATTTGTTCTTTGAGCACAAATTTCAGATCTATAGATTTGTCTAATATATGTAGACTATGATCTAATAACCTTATTCTGTGAGGTTTATGATCATCCAATTGTACATCTAGTGATTCAATAACACTTTCTTTAATCAACGAGACCGTACTACCTGTATCAATAACAGCGTTTATTGTATGCGATTCGACCATTACTGGTACTTTGATTATTTCTATTTTATCAGCAGTTGTAAAGTCTGTACATTCGGTAGTAATTTCTGGGTATATGTTAAATGGTGAGTGTTCAACATTATTGACAAAACTATCACACTCGTTTAGTTTTGCCCTGAAAAGTTTCCCTCCTTTTTATTTTCTTCTTTCAACTCTGGACAGTTCCTACGATAATGTCCAGTTTTTCCACACTTATAACAAGTGTAGGTTTTGTTATCTTGTTTATTATATTGTGACTTAACGTAAGTTTTACGTTTGTCATCCCTAAACTCTTCTTGTTTTTGTTTAGGAATGTATTTATTCTGTCCAATGGATGTTGCTTTGAGTTGTTTTAAAACTTTATCCATAACGACAGTAGCAAAATCTTGTTTCGGTTTTGTCTGTTCATCAGACTTTTTGAATTGTCCAAACTTGTTTTGATTAAAGTTTGACTTCGCTTGTGGTTTCTTATCACACTTATCATCTTGAACATACTGTACACGGCCAAAGCGTGATCTATTATCGTATGACTTGCGGTCATCTTTGTCCTTTTTCATTAGATCATCACTTCGTTTAATAACTTTATTTAAAGATTCGATAGTCTTACATTCATAAGTTATTAATTGACGATTAACTTCACGTCTAAGTCTAGGTTCCAAATTGTCAATTATCATTTGAATCTGTTCCTCCGTTTCCATATTGGGTGCATATGTGTCAATTAGCGCCAATATTTCATAAAAGTAATTTTGAAACGGTTCATTGATTCTCTGTTTCCGAGATCGAATAAGTCCTATAGGTGATTTAACAATGAATGTATCGTAAAACTTATCTTTCAACGAATTCAATAATTCTGTAAGTGTGACATCAGGTTTAATACGTATTTCTCGAATATAGAAATACTTTGCAGCCGGACATTCCTCAAATGCACCGTATAAGTTAGCCACTTCCTCTTCAGGCGTCCATTTCCGCATACGGCTGACTGCTCTATACTCTTGACTCCATAGAGTAAAGTCTTTGTTATCCGTGAGTTTAGGAATCGCAATTCTATGATTTTCTCGTGACATAGATTGTAAGTTAAATGAACTTAACGCTGGTGCGGTTGCCCTTTGCCTGACATCACCTGAGTTTTGTGTCGCAGCCATTGAATCGCTTGCGGCTGAGTTTATGTCTTCATATGTGACACTCTCATCTGCTTGTTGAAAATGCCCACTTACGTCATCAGAAGCCATCTTTAACAAATAATAAACACAATTAATGCCTCAAATTGTTTTATTAAATTCAATTTAAATATTTTTATAATTTTGATTATATATGATTAAATAATTTTATTATAAATAATTTCATTTCCGGGTTTAAGCAATTGGTATCATTTCATAATCATTTATTTTAGCAAATTGAACATTGCGTTTGCTTCTTTGTTTTCGTTTGTTTTTTATTAAGTTTAATCTTGACTCATGAGTTGAGAAAACAATTGGTACATCAATTGTTTCTGAAATTGTCGTAAGACTTCGACGTGACATCAAAGGTGTGCGTACATAGTAACCAACAGTCGCTTCGCCAAAGTTAACAATGCTGAAAGCATTAGGTTTACCATCAGTTTTATAATTAATGTCTTTAACTTTACATTGAACTTTTTGATAAACTCTTTTAATTGGTATTCCGTGTCCATTTAATCCTTCAATGAACACCAACGCCTGTAATTCATAGCACAATTCTTTCTTGTCATTAATTGTAATAACCCATTTATTTTTAAGGTTAGGTATATTTATCGACTTAACCATTGTTAAATCCATATCTATCTTAAAGTTAAGATAGATTAATTCCGGTTTTGTATACGCTAAGTAATTAACATTAGGACAATGACTGACAAATAACGTAAATTTATCTTCTATTTTCTCATAGTCATAGTATTGGTTAGGTCCACCCCAATATTCCCTGAATATGAGTCTTCGACCGAATCCATATTTAATAAACAATATCAATATTACTATAAGTAATATTAAAAATATAAGTTCAATAACAACTGTTGCTGATGACAGGATTGCAAGTATTTCTCTTTTCAAATACTGAAAAGGGTTTAAATAATTTAATACTTCTTGAAAACCATTTACAGGTTTCGGTATGGAAATAATAAAACCAGCGCCTAATAACCGGAAATATCTTGTGTAAGTAATAAATCCAAATATCATTACAAATGTTGTCAGCATCTGAACAAATTCTCTTATATTCCCGACATATGTCCAAAACATTGATTTAGTTTTAACCTCATATAGGTTATTTTCAATGTCTTTAATAATCTCTTTAATTGCTTGCTGAATTATCAGTGATTTCTTGGAAATTTGTGTTAATTGACCATCACTTAAAACTGAATTTCGATGAATTAATGACGTTTTGTTAAACACCAAATCCAAATTTTCCAGTATAGACTGAGGTATTGGATCAAAATCTTCAGCAAATCGTTTACTAATTTTATGAATTAAACTAGTTTTATACGACACGTGTTGCTTCTCATATGAAGATATAAGTGTTTCAGTATAAGGTGCCAACAATGTTTGTCTTGTTTGTTCAATATATATGTCACAGTTTGTGTTTAGTTTTACAACGTCAGCCCAACTTTCAATCGGATTTTTAGTCGGATTTTGTCTTCGACAAAATTCCATATAATATGGTATCACTTGCTTATGCATTGCATACGTGTGATCTTTAACAGGTATAACTCTGTAATCTGATTTTTTTGTGTACTTCACTTTACAGTTTTCAATAATTTCTTGTTCGTTCCAATCAAAAATAGCCTTAGAACATGAAGTCGGATTTTGAAGTGTAGTAGGGAAATAAGTATAACAGATTTTTTTACCAATAGAGCTTAAACAATCCAGAGATTGCATCATTATTTCATAATCTAGTTTACCACTTATTTCATTGAATAACCAACTAACATCGTTAAGACCAAATGATATTAAGGTATTATTGTTCTCTTCAATACTGAATTGACATTCATTTTTATCACATGGTATAGCGTAAAATGATGGCTTAATTATTGTGAACTCATTTTGTACATGAATTGGTTTTATCGGAATTTGAATATGCAAATATAGGTAACCTTTTTTATCAACCACTTTAAAATAGTTTCCAGTAATAGGTAATTTATAATAAAGACCAAAATCTTTATCTCCCAAAGCCAGTTCATATCTGGGCGGTAAATTATTTTTAATATAATCTAAAATTTCTTTAAGTTTATCAAAACTTATTAATTTCTTTGGTAATTTTCCATTATTTAATTGCAAAAATATTAAATCCCATTCTCGAAGCGTGTCCAAATGTAAATTCATAATTTGTTGCATTGATATAGCTTGTATTGATAAAACGTTGTGTACATGTTGAATTTGGGCATTAAGTTGTATATACGAGGCCATTGACTCGATCTGTAAATTCATTGATTCCTGAATTTGTTTTATTTTTGTATCAACTGTTTCAGCTAGGTTTCCGACAACCCTAGCCAATAATATGGTCTGGTTTGCTAACTTAACCACATTCTTTTGTAAATTTTCCATAGTTTTTTCTAAATCTTCGACCCTATTACGTAAATTTCGGTTTGATAGCCAACCTGTGAACGCACCGGATAGACCACCAACTATTAGACCACCCAATGCGGCTAAACCAATAGATAGAGTAATTGGTTCTCGTTTTACTCGATGGTGTGTATGTATAAATTCTTTTCTTGAATTTTCAATTATTTCAAGTGTATTCTCATATAAACCATTGTATAGTTTATAAATATCTGCACACATATGACTCGAGTTATTATTTTCTGGAGGTGATGGATCACGCTCACCTGTAGACGCTTTGGGATAATGATAAACCCTAAACTTTAAAATTTCACGGGAAATCCTATCCATGTAGTATTCTACGGTTATGTAACTGTTTCCCCATTCATAATCCATAGTACTTTTAACAAGTGTATATCTTCTATTATTTCTACATTCGTCTCTCGTAATATTTAGGCTTCTTTGAAACATTTGTTCACATTTACCTTCCATATTAGTTAGATTTATAACGGGAAAGTCGGGTAAATCTATTCGCATAAATACATCCCATGATTTCTCAAATATAAGTGCTTTTCCAGTATTAATGAAATTAATACCATTAACAGATGTATTAATTAGATAAGTTTCATTTGTAAACTTTTGAGCTGACTTTGGTTCGACAACAACAGGTTTGAGATACAAGAAGTCTAATTTTTTCTTATTTACTTCTTTACTTTTAATAAACTGTTGAAATCTATCAGGCAAATTATTAATTTCATCATAGTTCCCAATAAGTATTTGTTTAGTTGTGTTCATCACAACTTTATCAGTAGTGTTCATCACAACATTATCAGTAGTGTTCATCACAACATTATCAGTAGTGAGTTCATATATCATGGATTTATTTTGATTAGTACTGTAATCAATCAATGACAAATTTGTTTGATTACTATCATCAACTATAACTGAAAAATATTTAATTTCATCGTTAACAAATTGATTAAACAAATCATAATTTTTCTCTACTAAACTGATTTCATGATCAGTTAGATTGATGGCTTTATTTGATTTAATAATTTCAATATTATTACGAGTTTCGTTAACGACAATAGTATCCACATTTGCGTTCCCTTTAGAATAACCTCCGAGTCTTGTTCCACGTTTGACCACATATCGACAATCAATAAATGTTGACGATAACAATAAATAATAAACAAGTCTTATTTTAAAATTTTTATTCATTACTGAATTAAAATTAAGTTAACACATCAAATAACAATAATAAATTAATATCGTTTAAAGTTTGGATTGTCTTTTTTAAATGAATCTCGTATCCATTGATGCGTTCCATTGATAGGTTGAATCTCATTGCGCAGATATTTCACGTAGATTTTTGCGCAATTACGTGCATCTGTAATGGGATTATGCCCAATATCTGGCGATAATTCTTGAATAGACTTCTTGAGTATTACATAACTCAAGTAAACTAGACCAATTGATTGTCCATTACCGTCTTTAAAGATGTCTTTTATATCAACTATTTGTTTATCATCAATACAATCAAGTAATCCAAGACATTTCAGATCATTTTTGACTTCCAAGCCAACTATAATTTTATCTTCAAAAATAACTTTAAGTGATTTATTAACAATATCAAAAGGTATTGCTCTTTCTCCGTGTAGTACAGGATGTAATCCTGACCATCGAGTCATATAAGATTTAATATCCTTACGATAGTGTTGAAATTTAGCGGCATAAATAAGTTGATAATCATTTTTGTTCATTATCTTAATTTTGTGAAATCCTACAACGGATACATAACCAGCAACCAATTGATTATTATTGTTTTTAAGTTTCTCAACATCGATCGCCATGTAGTTGTATTTGTCTACAATATCACTATTAAAAACAATAGATTTCTTTCCACTAGCAGTACATTTAATAGGTTTACGAACCCTATTGCTGCAAGTATCTTGAGTATGACCATCAAGTCCGCATCGGTAACATCGGTAGCAATCATACTCGTGATGGTTATAATTAAAACCATTTATTTTACAGTTTTTACAAATTTCGAATACACCATATTTATCTTTATATATAAATCTTTTATTGAGTGTTTTATTATCTGTTAATTATACAACATAATTAAACAATATTACACATTATTTTTGTTTATTTATTTCTTTGATTTGGTCAAGAGTTTTAAGATTAATACAATAATCGTAATGACAAGAATTAAATAACTTTAGTTTGACTTCTTTTTTTGAAGCTCCAGTTTTGTAATAATTAATATCAAGTGCTGATATCCTTAACCAACCTGCATAGCATTGCTGGCGTTCATCATATCTGATGCTTGAAAACGCTTCGCCACCATATGCTTTTGCCAGATCCCCAAAGACCTCATTTAATGACTCCTTTAGACGATATTTCCCTTCGCGATTCTTCAGGATTTCTTCTGATCTAACTGTAGCACTTCTGTATTCGCCATTGACTTTAATAAACCGAGCGTTTTGTTTAACTTTACAATTATTCAGGTCAATCACTTGACCATATCCTGAATTTAAAACAAAGACAGCTTTGTTTTTTATAATCCTGAAGTTAACAACAGGTTGATAGAGAGGAACCATATATTCAAGAATTTGTGAACTTTGATTATAAATTTCAATTTGTAATGGCTCCGTAAGGACCACTAGTTTATGATAAGACATAAAAATATTAGTAATCATTCGACCCAGTGTCGTAAAAGACCGACTATGGCTATGCCTAAAGCCATGGTTATGATAGACACCAATTACATTTGATAATTTATCTGCATTTGTTTTGTAAGTATCGGCAACAAAGCAAAACTGATCTCCCATGGTGATATGCATGAGATGACGGACACTGTCATCTAAGCGGATCTCTTGTAGTCGGCTGACTGTTTTTATTTTCCCGTAATTGAATTCAAAGATCACCACAGCCATACGTTCATTGAAATGTATTAAAACTGGCATAACTTTGGATATATCTAAATGATCCAACAGTATCGCTGTCCGAACTCTTGTATCAAATGAATAGATGGGTATTATTTTCACAAATAGTCTATTCTTGACAATAATTTGCATCACCTGTCCATTCTTGAGAAATATTAACTTCTGTGCACTTTCCGCAATAACCTTTACAATAGGATAAATAAAGTTTTCTAGCTTAATGGTTTCCCCATTGCCATCATCAAGTTGTTGTATCTGTTGAGCCGTCACTCCATAGATAAAACCTTTTGGACACTTAGGTTTTATGTCAACAATAGCACCACTCATGCATTTGTATTTAGTAGATAACGGTATGTCTGAGTTGTATTTATATTTGTATATACGACCGTTGATACAACCAATATACATTCCATCACTGGAAGTTACCATTGATGTAACGGTATTTCTTTGCACCATTGAGTACCGCTTCGGTCTCGGCTCCCTTTTTGGCCATTGTTCAATATTTCTTAGGCTAACAGCAATCATCTCCTTTGTATACTTTGGCAATTTATTATAATAGTTAGATACTATTATTTTACATGCAGTAGATGGTGAATTATGTGGCACAACGGTTACCAACGACTGTAACTTTTTGTTGCCTGTATCGACATCGGATGAGCGTTGCTTTTTTGCCGTAACCACTTTATACTTTTTAAGTCTTTTATTTCGAACCAATTCAGCAGAATCTATCGTCTGATTTCTTATTGTTTGAATACCTGCCGGGTCTATGTCTGCCGATTGTATAACTTTCGCTTGTATATTTTGTGGCCCTATATCAGCCGACTGAATCTCCATCGGCTCAATATCCTGTATCACATGAGTTTCCTGATCCACCACAACACCAATAGTATTGTTATCATTGACAGATACTGGAGAATTGTGTGCCATAACAGCACCACACGGTAACACAGCTTCAATAGGTATGTCTATTATGCTGTCATAGTCCACACCCAGCTCTTCGCAAAGTGCTCTTTGCATCTCTTCGGTAGTTAGGTTACCATAGTCTTGTGGCTCATATACTTCAAAAGCCGCCGGTGACTGCAATGGAGGTGTATTAAGCACCGTAATCACCATATCGTCCACCATATCAATTGTAACAGTCAAATCTTCAGGCCTTAACGAACCCATTTTTTTCTGTTATGATTAGATATTAACATATTAAATGTCTTGCGATTTAAAAAATTATAGAAAACATTTAACAGTTTTCATAAAAAAAACTCGTGCCTAACGGCCGACCAAGTCCTCGGCTTCTTATACAAAACCGATTATTTAAACATAAAGGACTTAGTATGCGACTATATTGTTAGTGTAATTCCCTCTACACACACAACAATCGCTTTTACCACAGCCTATGTGGGCTACAAATCCCTCATAGCTGCCACCATATATGAAGTAACCACCGGTTAAATTGCTAACCCGATTCTGACCCCCAGTGGTCACTATCACCCGCAACGGTGATGTGTGTCATCGTTGTGCAGTTATATACAAAATAGTTATTTATTTTAATAGTCTACTTACTGCTAAACAATATCCAGTATACAGTAGTATCACAAAATAATAGTTAACGCCAATCGCTTAGTTCAAAACAGTATAATTTTATTATAATATTAGATTGGTATCAAACGGTACAGTAAACCACTACTATATAAAAATATACATTTAAATAATAGTCTAAACTGTATATAACTTTAAGGCCAGAATAACTATCATATAGTAAAACAATACATTATATAAGTGTTAAAATCAAACAAAAGGATGTGTATATCCTGTTGTAAAATACATAATATGTGTTATTATTACGTAAATGATAGTTTAAAATATAAATATTTTATAATAATAATAATAAATATTCAATAAAGTTAAATATATATTGACTTTTACGTCAATATAATAGATTTTTATTGTTTCTTTAAAAATTATCAGTAAATATTATTATTATTATTATTATTGATCTATAAAATTGCTGCCTATAATTAGATAGAAATATTTAAAAAATAATAATAATTAGTTTATATTAAATTAATTAATTAATTAAAATAATTTAATCAAAAAATTATACCCCAAATGCTTGTACTTTATAGGGAAACGGTTGACTAAATTTCCATTCATTGGCCTCTGAATCGTAAATTTCTACAGTATTTGTCACTTAAAATTTTTTTTTTATTATTTTAAAAAAATATTATTATTAAATATTTATTTAATTTTTATTTTATTTTTTTTGTTGTTGACTTACATGGATAGCCACCCAATGCATACAACCTTTCATTATAGACTATCAATTGTAAACTTTTACGTTTTTCACTCAATGATCCTATAATTTCCAATTAATTTGAGTCCAAAAAAATAAATCTTTCAAACTGTAACTAATTTTTTATAATAAGTGTTAATAATTTTAAATTATAAATGTACTATTAAATTTAATAGATTAATTGGCTTTTAGATTTTAATAAAATATTAAATTTTAATATTTAAAAAAAATAAACTTTAGATAAAATATTTGTTTAAATTATCAACTTGATGAAATTAAAAAAATTATATATATATATATATATATTTAATTAACACTATAATTGCTACATATTGCTAATTTGTTTTTAAAAAAAATAATTTAGATTAATATTGTTTAAAAAACATAACATTAAATCTTTAGTTATTTATTATAATCTATTTGTTTCATTAAAATAGGTTTAAAATTTTTATATTCTACTAAATAATAATTTTAATTTACTTAAAAAAATATGAATAAATTATATTTTATTATTTAATAGTTTTTCAAAAAGTAATTATTTTTAGTTTTCAAAACTGTACATAAATTTTTATATTAACTACTAAAAGTTTAAATATAAAAGTAATAAATAATATTAATAGACTAGAATAGGTTTAGTTATATATATACTGTATATATTTTGTGTATTTTTTAAAATTAATTTAAATATTACTTTTATTACATTTAGAAGTAGTTTAAGTTTAGATAAAATAGTTGTTTGATAAAAAAAATAATTATTTAATTTATAATATATTATTAGAAAATTATTAATAATAATACTAAATTTATGTATAAATGATTAAATATAAAAAAATATTTGTTTAATTACACTAAAAATTTTTATTTATAAATATATATTAAATAATGTTATATTATACTAAATAATTAATAATAATATTTATTTCTAAAATTTATTTAAATTAAAATTTATAAATAAATAATATTATTTTTAAATTGTTTGTTAATTTTTGGTTGTTTTTAAACTGTACATATTTAAAAAATTATATTAATAGTATTTTTTAATATAAAAATAATATTAATTATTTAGACTCATAAGCCAATCAACTATTTAACTAAATAATTAATAATTTTTTTTTTGTAATAAAGGTTAGATAAAAAATTTGTTATATAAAAAATTAATTTTTATTTAACTTATAAATGTTATAGAAAATTATTATTTATAATATTTATATTCTACTAAATAATAATACAATTTTTATGTCTAATTTAAAAAATATATAATTTATATTTTAATAATTTTATTCATATTTATAATTACATTATTATATAAAAAATTAAATATTAATTAATATATTTTATAAATCTAATAATTTTTGTTATGACAACAAACAAACAAATAATTATATAATAATTATATAATAATTATATATATATTTAATTTAAAAAATAATTAATACATTAAAAGATAATTTAATTAATTAATTAATTAAATCAAAAATTATAACCAAATGCTTGTACTTTAATATATTTATTTTTTTAATAATAATAATATTTATAATCTAAACCAAAAATTATATACTAAATGATTTTTTTCATAAATTAATTCATAAATTAATTAAACAATAAATGAGTATTGATAAGCTAGTGATATTACTATTTAAATTATATTATTTTTAATATTAAAACTATTAATAATTTTTATAAAAAATTATGTACAGTTTGAAAACAGTTTTGAACTTTCTAAATAATTGATAAAATAAAAAAATAATAGTATTTATAAAAAATAATAGTATTTATAAAAAATTAATAAAATAATTTATACATTAAAAAAATTATAAATTTTTATTTATATAATAGATTTTTATTGATTTTTAAAATAAATAAATTTTTATCATTATTATTGATCTATAAAATTGTTGCCTATAATTAGATAAAAATATTTAAAAAAATAATAATAATTAGTTTATAATAAATCTATTTAAATAATTAAAATAATAAAATCAAAAAATTATACCCCAAATGCTTGTACTTTATAGGGAAACGGTTGACTAAATTGCCATTCATTGGCCTCTAAATCGTAAATTTCTACAGTATTTGTCACTTAAAAAAAATTATTATTATTTTTAAAAAAAAATATTATTATTAAATATTTAGTTATTTTTTATTGTTGTTGACTTACATGGATAGCCACCCAATGCATACAACCTTTCATTATAGACTATCAATTGTAAACTTTTACGTTTTTCACTCAATGATCCTATAATTTTCAATTAATAATTAATTAATAATTAATTAATAATTTTATTTAAATTAATTTTTAATAAATATGTTGTTTTTTAAAAAAAAATATTCACTATATTATCATATTTTTATATTATTATTAAGTATTATAACTAGTTAAGTAGTAAATTACAATAACAACAATAATTAATATTTAATAGTTATATATTTTGTTAAATTTATCTAATTTTTATAAATTAAACAAAATATATAAAACAATTAATTATTATTTATTGTTGTTGTTGTAATTAACTACTTAATTACTACTAATTAATTTTTATAATTAATTAATTTAAACAAAATATATAAAACAATTAATTAAAAAATAAATTAAATTAAACAAAAAAAATAATATAACACTAAATTATTATTTAGTATAATTAATATATATATATATATATATATATATATATATATATATTGTAATTAATTAATTAGTATTTATAATTACCAATTTTTGTCCACTTATCGGCCACTGGATCATATGCCTCGCATTGGTTAGTATATGAGCCAAAAGCTACCGATCCTCCGCACACATATAGCTTGTCCTTATAGGATACGGCACCAAATTCAGCTCTAGTAGTATATTAATAATAAATATAATATATATATATATAATATATAGTTTATATATCTCACATACCTTTTGGTTAGCATACTAGCTATTGGCTGCCATTGTTGACTACCCGTATCATACCGTTCCCCAGTAGCCAATTCACTGCCATTATCCCGGCCACCCAATGCATACAACAGTTGTCCCTGAGCTACCAGTGCCAAATGTGCCCGTCTAGATAGCATAGGTATACTCAGATACCATTGTTTTGTATTTGTTGTATAATATTCACAATCATTCAAGTATTGACCTTGAAATTCTGTAGGCAGGGGGTGGGGGTGGAGGGAGGGGTTAGTAATAATAATAATAATTATCATTATTATTATAATAGTATTTTTTTAGTAAATTAATATTATAATAATTTTAATAGTATTTTTTTGTTAATTAGTATTAATTATTATTATAATTTTAATATTATTTTTTATTAATTAATATTTATTAATATTAATTATTATTATTATTATTATTTTAATAGTATTTTTTTGTTAATTAATATTAATTATTATTATTGATTTTTTTAAAAAATAAATACAATTTATATTACCTCCAGGTTTAGTATCAAAACCGCCGCAAACATAGATACTGTTATCAATAACTGCTGCACCCATTGCTCTAATAAATTAATTAAAAAAATAATAATAAATAATTATTTTAAGTATTTATAATTAAATTAAAGTTATTTTTTTAAAAAAATTAATTTAAATAATATTTTAAGTATTATTTTAAATATTTATTGATTATTACTCTCGTATTTTGTTCAACGATTTCAACGATGGATACCATGTATTTGTATCGCTAACATAATTTTCAACACTATTTGTATCATCACTGCCCTAATAATAATAATTAGTTAAATAAATATTAATTATAAGTTAAATAAATATTAATTATAAGTTAAATAAATATTAATTATAAGTTAAATAAATATTAATTATAAGTTAAATAAATATTAATTATAAGTTAAATAAATATTAATTAAAATTACTAATACTATTATATTAATTATGAAAATAAAAAAATTATTAATAAAATTAATTAATTAATTAATATATTATTTTAAGTTTACATCAAACCCGCCGATGGCATACAATTGAGATTTGTAAGCAACCAATTGAAACCACACGCGACTACTGGTCATCGGCTGAATTGATCGCCAAACACGTGTTTCCAGATTATATTTTATGCATTTTGAAAAATACGTGTCGCTATCAATGCCTCCGCATAGATATAGATCCGATTGTATCTGAAAATTAAAAACAAAACAAAAATTAGTTTTAAATAAATTATAATATATTTTTTATTTATTATAATTAATTAATTTTTTATTTGTTGTTAATTACATTTGTAGTGTTGTTGTTGTTATTATTGTTTAAATCATTATAGTTATCACTACTAAATGCTATAACATTATAGTTATAGCTAATAATAATTAAAACAATTGTATTAATTATAGTTAACTTAAACATAATAATAATTAATATATTTTTTTATCAATTAAGATATTATTATATTTTTATTTTATAGTTAATAATAAATAATAAAAATAAATAATAATAAAAACTACTAAACATTTATATTTATATAATAAATTTATCAATTTATTATTAATTTTTTTATCAATTTTAGTTAATTAATTAGTACAATGTTCAAGTATCTTTTTTTTAAAAAAAATAAGTTAAATAATAAGGTAACTAGTTAATAGTTAATAATATCTATTACATGTTTATTTATCTATACAATGCAATTGTTTTAATTTAATTTTTATCATTTTTAAAAAATTGTATTGATTATACATTTTTTTTAATAATGTTATTGCAATATATAATTACATTTTATTAAATAATAAATTTTATATAAAAATTAATTATATTTAATTTAAATTAATCTTTATCAATTTTTTTTGAATTGTTTATTTATCAACTTGGTGCAAAATTTATTATTTGTTTAACAAATTTTTCAGATTACTATTAAATTACATACAGATATTGTAATTTTAGTGTTTATTTAGAAAAATATTTTAAATTATTTTTTTTTGTAAATATTTTATTTTGTATAATTAATCAATTATTTTTTACCATCAATTTTACTTTTAATTTACATACAGTATATCCTACGTAATGATTAGATTATAGATATTTGCTAATAATTATTAAATAATATATTTATTTTAATAAATTAATAAATTATAAATATTGTATATTATTATTATTAATAATAATAATTTTTTATTGTTTACAAACTGTACATAATTTATTATAATAATTATTAATAGGTTAATAATAATAATAAAAAAGTAATATTAACTAAATATTGTACTCAAACATCACATAGTTTTTTATATTTTAAATAAAATTTGTATAAAATGTATATTTATAAAAAATAATAATTATTATTTACATGTTAACAATGTTTAAAAATGCAATGTTTTTTTAGAGAAATTTAATTTTGTTTTTAATACTAATTGTTATTTTTTAAAAAAAATTATTTGATATAAATATCTATTAATCTATTAAAATGCAATAATTTTTATCAATATATTTTTTTAATTCCTATAGATTATAAAATTTTTAATTATGTTTTTTTTTGTAAATATGTAATAATAAATTGCATATATTTAAAAAAAATTATTAACTTTTATTTTTAGTATTATAATTTTTGTTGTTAAATTGTTAATTTATCAACTTGGTACAATTTCTAATATTTGTTTAATAATTATCTAACATTCAAACAATTACATATTGCTAGTGTAATTACATATTATTTAGATAAATAGTTTAGATTAATATTGTATAAATAAAAAAATAAAAAAACATTGTGTAATTTTATATTTTAGTATAATCAATTTTGTTTCTAACTATTTTACTTATATATATATATTATATATTACTATAAATTTATACAAATAGTATAATAGATGATAATATTAATCTCTAAAAAAATAAATTAGTGTCTATTTTTTAATAGTTTTATTATTATTATTTTGTTTAACAAACTGTACATAATTTTGTTTCAAAACTAATTATTAATTAATAATAATAAAAGTAAAATTAATTATATAATCTATTACATTATGCTATATATATATATATATACAACTAATTCAATAATAATTATTATATTTTTAAATAAATTTTTTTGGATAATATATACACTGTATATATATATTATATTAAAATTAATAATAATTGTTATTAATTTTGTTTTTTTGTTAAATAAAAATAATTGAAATTTTTAAAAAAAAATTATTATCTAAACACAACTGCGTTTGCATTCATTGCACGTGTTTTTCGTTATACTATCCATACAATCGTAAAATCGTTGATCAAACACGTGATGACCGGATAACTGGTCGATGACTGACAACTGTTCCGTTAGTTTTCTATTAATATCATCAATCAAATCGTTCATTGAATCGATTTTTTGATTCAATACTGACTGAGAGTTTTGTATAGTATTTTCGTTTAGACCGACTCTCGTGCCTTTAAAATAAGAAAAAAAAATTAGTAAAAAAAATCTAAATTAATCTAAAAAACAATTTAAATAAATAAAAAATATTTATTTATTTTTTTTTTGAAATACTTTTATATTACTAAAATACGTTTAAAATATATATTTCATTCATAAAAGAATAGTTTTAATAATAAGTTATTATATTTTATTTTTTTAAATATTATTTTATTTTTATAGATAGTGCCTTTAAAATAGAAATTAAAAAAAAATAAAATAAAATAATTTTGTTTTTCAGTAAAAAAAAATACTAAATTAATCTAAAAAAACAATTTAAATAAATCAAAAAAAAAATTATCATAAGAAAACAAATATACGGTAAAAAAATAAGTAAATAAAAAAATACAACAAAAAATTATTTTTCAAATTAATAAAGTTTTAAAATTATTAGTTTTATTTTTTAATGTTAATTTTTTTAAAAAAAAAAGTCTGAATAAGTAAAAATTATTAATAATAATATGTTTAAAAATTAATTTTTTTTTAAAACATAACTTGTTGAAACTTATTGATTAAAATAATAATAATTAAATTTATTTTCATTTGCGCTACACTGTCTATTATTTTGATTAAACACATAATAAAGTTATTTTTTATTTATAATAATTCTATACAGTTTTTTTTTAAAAATAAACTTTATAAAATTTATATTAAAAGTAAAAAATCTATAATAATCTTTATTTAATAGATATTTTTAATTAAATAAAATTATGCCAACAATATAGCCATATACTGGTTACACAATACACAGTGTTATTTCACACATACACATACATACACATACATACACACATATACTGTACACACACACACACACACACACACAYATATATATATATATATATATATATATATATATATACTGTACACACACACACACACATAAACACACATGTACTGTACACACACACACACACACACACACACATATATATATACTGCACACACACACACATATACTGTACACACACACACACACACACACACACACACATACACACACATACTGCACACACACACACACACACACACACACACATAAACACACATATACTGTACACACACACACACACACACACATAAACACACATATACTGTACACACACACACACATACACACACATACACACCTACACACCTACACACCTACACACCTACACACCTACACACCTACACACCTACACACCTACACACCTACACACCTACACACCTACACACCTACACACCTACACACCTACACACCTACACACCTACACACCTACACACCTACACACCTATACACCTACACCCCTAAACACCTACCTATAGTATCGATAGTATTCTGCATATGACTGACTCGACTCATAACATCCAACTGTCCGTATTTGTAGCTTTCGATAATACTTTTGATGTCCAACGGCCGCAACAAATCAATGAATCGTTGTTTGGCTATAAAAAATCTGGTCAAACATATGAACTTTTTCTCAATGGTTTCGAAATAGTAAAACTTGTAGATATCGGTCGGTTTATGACCAAAAAACCCAGACATTTCCTGATAGGCCTGACTAGCCTTATAGCATCTCCACGAGCACTGTATGAGTGTAGCCGCGGCCGCCTTTTTCTTACGGCGCTGTCGATTGCGTTCCTCTTCCTCGATCTTTAAGGCCAGTCCGGCACCGATAATACCGGCCGGTAAGGCAAATATGGCTACACCTAATACAGTGAACACTGATGATACTAGTTTGCCCAACCAGGTTACCTAATCATCATCATTATCATCCAGGTGCCCCATTGATTGAAATAATAATAATAATAATTAAGTGACAAAAAAATAAAATAAATTATTATTATTATTGAAGATATTGTATATTAAAATTGTAATAATAAATAATAATAATAAATATCTAATAGTTATAATTAATAATAAATATCTATTATTTATTATAATAATAAATATCTATTAGTTATAATAATAATAATAATAATTATCTATTAGTTATAATAATAATAAATATCTAATAGTTATAATATTAATAAATATCTAATAATTATATGAATAATATATATATTTTCTAAATTGTTTTGTTATTAATATTTTTTTTTATTTAATTAAAAATTTATTAATAGATCAGAATTTTAAAATGTATTTTTTTAGTTAAAATTATTTCTAAACTAATTGTTAGTTTTAATTTCATTGATTTTTATATCATCGGCTAACTTATTGATTTTTGTTTTGTTTTTTATAATTAATTAACTTTAATAATAATAATAAATTTAATTAACCTACCGGCACCCGATCGCCATAGCCTACAGTAGCCAGTGTGACCACCTATTATTTGACAAATTAAAAAAAAATTTAAATAAATTATAAACCAGTAATTAAGTAAGCAATATATATATATATACAGTAATTATAATTAATTATTAGATATTTTTTTATAAAAAAAAATCCACTGCTATTTGTATAAATAAAATTATAATACTATATAATAATATTTAATTATAATAATAATTATTTTTTAAAAATAATTTTATATAACTTTAAAATTTAGTAAAAATTATTATTATTATTATTATTATTAATAATACAGTCAAACACATGCTAAAAAATAATATATAAAAAAATTTTTTTTACTACACTTAGCTAATATAATATTAATCTATGTATTGTATGCTAGTGACTCACTAGTAGTGAGCACAGGTAGGTAACCAATTATATATATATATATACTATACTATACATACCGCCCACCACATGGCTTCGGCAATATTATCGAACTGTTCGTTTTCATCCTTTTCCACTATATATGATATATAAGCCAATATACACAATACAATAAATTCAATGTAGAAAATAATCAGCAACTGTTCCCTCTGATCGTAGATAACTGAGCTCAAAACCTTCCAGGGTTGTAGCTGTCGGTTCAGTGTAACAATTTGTAGGACCGAAAAAAATCGGTGAAACCCCCTGAAGGCCGATACGGCAAACACTTCCGATCCGTTACGTGTATGAAATGGCGTAACAATCAATATGGAGGACACTATGATTATGATGTCCAGTATGTGTGCCGGTACTGACAGGTACCGGAGCTTACCTAGTGTTGGGAGCAAAAAAAATCAAAAGAGAGAAATTTATAAAATAATAAGGGAAATTTTCTGGAAAGTTTTTAATCGAAATTTCTATCTATGGGTTAATTTTATTTTCTTAATATATACTTTTTTAAAACTTTCTTTTACATTGTTTTTACAATTAATAATTAAATATTAAAGTATTACAGTATTTTAATATAATTAATTAAAGTAATAAATTTATTTAATTAATTTTTTATTAAACTATGATATACTGTATATACTGTATATTAGAATTGATTTTTATGAAAAATTGAAAATTTTTATAAAAACTCATTATTATTAAATAATTATAATTATTTTATATATATATAGATATCCCATTTTGTATAATATAATATATGTATAGTATTATATCACATTAATATAGAATTACAATATCTATAGATATGGGGGATCCCATCATAGTATAATAATACAGTTAAATTTCTATAGAATTCCTGAAAAAAATTTCCTAGAAACTTTCTCAGGGAAATTTAAATAGAAACTTTCTATAGAAATTTATTCCTTGAAATAAAAAATTCGTAGAAACTTTCTATTGGGAAATTTAAATAGAAACTTTTTATAGAAATTTATTCCTTGAAAAAAACTTCTTAGAAACTTTCTCAGGGAAATTTAAATATAAACTTTCTATAGCAATTTATTCTTGAAAATTTTTTTAGAAACTCTCAGGGAAATTTAAATAGAAACTTTGTATAGAAATTTATTCCTTGAAAAAAAATTCCTAGAAACTTTCTCAGGGAAATTTAAATAGAAACTTTCTATAGAAATTTATTCCTTGAAATAAAAAATTCGTAGAAACTTTCTATTGGGAAATTTAAATAGAAATTTATTCCTTGAAAAAAACTTCTTAGAAACTTTCTCAGGGAAATTTAAATAGAAACTTTCTATAGAAATTTATTCCTTGAAATAAAAAATTCGTAGAAACTTTCTATTGGGAAATTTAAATAGAAACTTTTTATAGAAATTTATTCCTTGAAAAAAACTTCTTAGAAACTTTCTCAGGGAAATTTAAATAGAAACTTTCTATAGAAATTTATTCCTTGAAATAAAAAATTCGTAGAAACTTTCTATTGGGAAATTTAAATAGAAACTTTCTATAGAAATTTATTCCTTGAAATAAAAAATTCGTAGAAACTTTCTATTGGGAAATTTAAATAGAAACTTTTTATAGAAATTTATTCCTTGAAAAAAACTTCTTAGAAACTTTCTCAGGGAAATTTAAATATAAACTTTCTATAGAAATTTATTCTTGAAAATTTTTTTAGAAACTCTCAGGGAAATTTAAATAGAAACTTTGTATAGAAATTTATTCCTTGAAAAAAAATTCCTAGAAACTTTCTCAGGGAAATTTAAATAGAAACTTTCTATAGAAATTTATTCCTTGAAATAAAAAATTCGTAGAAACTTTCTATTGGGAAATTTAAATAGAAACTTTTTATAGAAATTTATTCCTTGAAAAAAAATTTCCTTGAAAACTTTCTCTAATGGGAAATTTAAATAGAAACTTTCTATAGAAATTTATTCCTTGAAAAAATAAATTCCTAGAAACTTTCTCTCAGAGAAATTTAAATAGAAACTTTATATAGAAATTTATTCCTTGAAAAAAAATTTCCTTGAAAACTTTCTCTAATTGGAAATTTAAATAGAAACTTTCTATTTGCCCACCCATCTCTAAGCTTACCCCTCCAGCCCTCGTATTTAGGTTTGCACGACGATGACCATACTCTCAGTATAAATTCAAACGAAAACCATATGATTATGAATTTTTCAAACAAGTAGATAAATTTCCAGGCGCTTGAAGCAAACTTTCCCAGTGATGGCAATGATTTTGTATTGATATTATTATTATTATTATTAATGTTGTTATTATTGTTTTTTGTTGTTGCTATTGTTTAAAAAAATTTAAAATTGAAATTAATTAATTTATCTAGAATTATATTGTTTTTTTTTTTGTTATTGTTGTTGTAAATTAAGATAAATAATTAAATTTTAATTTGAAATATTATGTACTATTTTTTATATACTGTATATATATAGTATATTAAAAATTTTTTTTATAGAAATTAATTAATTCATATAGAAATATATTGTCTTTTTTTGTTTGTTGTGTTTGTTATAAATTAAATTAATTATTCAATTTTAAAATCTAATATTATGTACTATTTTTTATATACTGTATATATATATATAGTATATAAAACTTTTTATAAAGAAATTAATTTAATTAATATAGAAATATATTGTTGTTGTAAATTGAATAAATAATTTAATTTTGAAAAATATACAGTATATAAAAAATTTTATATAGACATTAAGTAATTTATATAGAAATATATTGTTTTGTTTTTGTTGTAAATTAAGATAAATTATTTAATTTTTATAAATCAAATATTATATACTATTTTTTGTATATAATGTATATATAGTATATAAAACTTTTTTATATAGAAATTAATTAATTGATTATTATTTGTATGGTTTTATGATATATCTATTGTTGATAGCATTTATTAATAAATTAATTATACTAATAAATATTGATAAGAAAAATTTATAAATATTTATTAATAATTTTAAAAAAATAATTAATTAATTTTTTTTAATAATTATATTGATATTATTTTTATAATTTTTAGAGAAATCTTATTAAATTTTACGATTTAAATGATACTAAATATTTTGTATCAGTAAATATATTTACTATTTAATAGTTGTTATAATTAACACTACAATTACTAATTAGTTATATATTAATTCAAGTTTAACAAAAAAAAAAATCAATAATTTAAGCAAATAATAGTTATATAGTAACATATTTTACTAAATAAAATTTTTAATATAAAAAAATAATAAAGATCTATACTTTTAAGTATATTAATATTTTATAGTTTTTAAAAAAGTTTAATTATAATAATAATACTAATTTATTATTACCTGTATTATTATTAAATTGTTATTATTTCATAAATAATAATAATATCAGTAAACTGTAACTAAATAAATAATTTAATTATTAGTTTAATAAATACTTTAAAAATATAAAAATAAAATTTAGTTGTCGCTATATCTAAATAATCTAATAATATGTATATTATTTTTTTTTATTGATCTAATAATATTTTATAAATCAAAAATTAAAAAAAAACTATATCATTTTATAAAATTAATTGATATACATTAGTAGATACATATTTATAGAAAATTAAACTTTATTATAAAATTTAAAATCATTAATCAATTTTTTATATTGAAAAAAATATATATAGATTTTATATTTTTTTTTACAAAAAAATCTTATTTAATTTATTTTCAATTTAACTATAATAAACATTTTGTTGTTGTTGTTGTAAATTATTTTAAAAACTTTTTCATTATATAAGTTGTTAACTATTTATTAGTTATATTAAAAAATAATAAATAAATACTATTATAGTTTAAGATTTTAAAATAATATGAATAATGATTGTATTCATATTTTTGTATCCTACTAATATAAATATTAAAAATTAAATTAAATAGCTATAATTTTTCTATATTATTAATTTACTGTTTTTTTTGAATAATTTTTATAATAATAATTTATTGTTATTTTTAAAATTTTTATTACTATTACAAAAATAAATAATATTAATAATATTAGAAAACTCTATAACAACTAAATTATTAATTCAATTTTAATAGTTTAATAAATACTCAAAAAAAATAATTAAATTAATAATTAGTTATTATTAAATTAAATATATTACACAAAAAAATGTTAAATTTTTTAAACTAAAAAAATTTGTCTAATATTAAAATTACTAGTATGTAAAAAATTATTTAATTAAAAAAACTATTTGTTATTAATTTCACAAAAAAATAAACTTAAATAAATATATTTTATATCAATATTATTGTAATAAATTAAATAAATAAATATATATATTATTTTATTTTTATACAATATATATATATATATAATGTATAATTATTTTTAATAAAACTTAATATTTAATAATATTTTAAATAATGTATTGATTGCTTAATATAAACATACAAGTTACTTGTTTAAATTGTAAGTATAAATTTAAAATAATAATTTATAATAATAAAAAATTAATTTATTTTTAACATTTTTCTGAATTTTTTTTTAAATGATAATTATTTGTTTGTAATTGAATTGTAATTCAAAAAAAAAAAAAAATAATAATAAATAAAATAAATATTTACCTATATTTGAGAAAACAGTTACAATAAGTCCGGCAAAAACCAGTATAAACACCAGTATATGATAACTTCGGGCCCAAAATGATTGGGGATTATTGAGAAAGTTATAGACTTTCAGCTTTTCCTTATAGTATTTGGTTTTTGCGGCCAATCGGGGATCCAGAAAGACGTCCAATTCGGTATCCGACCCGTTCATGTCCTGCAAGTCCGACCGTTTCCTTTCCCTCATTTCCCGACGCTCTTTAACTTCGCTAATAATCTTCGAAATGCGCCGTTTGTTACTACCGGTGCCGACACTACCGCCACCGCCACCACCACCACCACTACTACTACCGATTGTTGTAGTTTCGGCCGATTGTTGACCACCACCACCACTACTACTGCCGATTACCGCCGGCAATGCGTAACCGTTTGCATAGACACTAGGCTTACTATGTGCTAAGCCATGAGCACCGGTAGATTGTTGTGTAGTTGTTGGCGTTGTGGGCACAGGTATGTGATTTTGTTTGCGATACAGTGATAGTGGATGAACACTAGACAGTTCCCGTTGGACACGATTCAACATTTCCCAGACAATAGTTTGTAACTAAATATTTTTTAATTAATTAATTAATTTTAATTAATTTTTTTTATAAATAACTATTAAATATATAAACCAATTATTTTAGTTTAAATTATTATTTGTTATTTTAATCCATTATTTTTACAACTTATTATTATTAATAGTAACTTAATTTAAACTTTATTTTACAAAAAAATATATTAAATTATAATTAAATACAATATATTGATTGAATAGTTTATTATTATGTAACCTAATTAATTTTCATTATTATTATTAGTATTTAATATATGTTTTAAATTTTTTTTTATCAATTTTATATCAAAAAATATCTGACAGTTTGTCAATTTGTTATTAAATTTTTTTTTGTTTAACAAAATTGATTAAAATAAATTTTGCGATACTATTAAATTACTAGTAATTATTTATATATATATATTAATAGTCAACCAAACAAACAAAAAAATTAAATGATTTTACATAAAACATATGTTTTTCATGTGATACACACTTTTTATTTTTTATAATATAAAAAAAGTGTCTAATAATTGCTGATATGATTTATTTAGTATACATATAATGTATGTGTAATATTAATATATATATATATATATATATATATATATATATATTAAAAAAAAAAGTTAACAATATTTTTTGTGTATAATAAAAAATTAAATTAATGTTACTAACCTACTGTATATATATAAATATATATATATTAATATAAATACTAATAATAATTTAATAAATATTTATCAATAAAAAAAATAAATAAACTTACATTTCATTGCAATTAGTCACTGAATTTTTTTAATTATGAAAATAATAATTAATTAATTAATTTATCAAATATTATAATAAATTTTACAAACATTTTTATTATTAGTTTTATTTAAATAAATTAAATGATAAAATTTAATATTAAATTTAAAACTATGTTGATCATATTTAAAATATTAAAATAAATACTTAATTTAATTAAATAATAATTTTTAAAATTATTATTTAATTTTATTGTAGAATATATGCTCACTAAGTATTAACTACTAATAATTTTTTTTGTGTTATCAAAAAATATTTTAATATTTTTACAAACTATGATATTTTCATTCATTCATTTAATTATAATAAAAAAATAAAAATAAATGTTTTCAATGTCATAGATAATTATAATTTAATAGAAATTTTTTTTATAAAAATATTTCTAATAACTATTCAACCATGCTTAATTATATATTTACAAAAATAACCAATAAATTATATTATACTATATAGTATACACTGTATTGTTAATTGTTTAAAATTTAAAAATTTTATTTTTTTTCAATATAATAATAAAATAGCACGTAATTTAACTATACTTTTTAATATTATGTATAATATTTAATGTTAAAAAAATATTAAATTATATTATTTGAAAATATTATTTATAAATAATTATTAAAAAAATATTTTTTTGTTGATAGCTTTTACAATGATTTACAATTTTGTTTGTATTTAACTGTAAGTTATTATAAATATATTTATAATTTATATGATTTAACTATAATTGGGTGATATTATATTATTTAATAAAAAAAATCAACAAGTAACTATTTACATAAAATATTTGTTAATATATTTTTGTTGTTAATAATTTTAACAAATAGTTAAAATATTTATAATAATTTTACAAATTAAATAAATTATATTATAAATAAATAAATAATAATTGTTTATATAATATTTTTACAGATATATAAATATTGACATAAATTTTATTATAACTAATATTTTTTTATATTTATAATGTAATGTATTAATAATAACATTAATATAAATTAATTAATTTTAAATAATACAAATTTTAATATATATATATATGTAATAAATTTAAAAAACTGTAAAATTTTAATAATTTTAACATGTAGCTATTAATAAACTATTTTGTTTTACAATTTTTATTGAACTGATTTGCTAACCATAAATTTTATTTTAATTTTTATTTATTTATTGATTACAGTAATATTTAATGTAATAAATTAATTGTTTTTTTTATTTTTTAAAAAGTAATGCCCATAAATTGTAATTAATATTTATATATAAAATGTATATTATTTTTTTAAAATCATTTAAATAAAATATTATTTTTTTATATAAACATAAAGCTAATTAATTAAATTTTAAGTAAATTTAAAATATATTTTATAATAATTTTTAAAAAAAATTCACAATAAATGATTTTATTTATTGGTAATTATTTTTAATTGAATAAAAATTAATAAAAAATAAAATTAATATAATAACTTGAATAATGTATTAAAATAAATATCTATAAAAAACAATATATAATTTATATTAATTTATTTTATTAAGAAAAAATTGCAATATTTTTATTAATCTATTATTAGCTTAACTTAAGTTAAAACTAAATATTTTAATAATTAACAGTTATGAATGCTTATAACTTAAAAATATTTTAATTAAAATTTTTTTTTGAAATAAAAAGTAAAAATTATAATAATTTACTAATAAAAGCAAGAAACAAAAAAAAATCAAATTAATTTTTTAAATAAAATATTATAATTTTGTCTAAAATAAACTAATTGTGTGTTAACTATTATTTATAATATTTTATTTTTTGTATGAGTTTTTAATTTATATTATTTTATTAAAATAACTGTAAACTATTAATTAGTTATTATGTATATTTTTTAATTATAATTTATAAATTGTAAAATTTTTATGATTATATATATATATATATATACAGAATATATATAATAATTAGTAACAAAAAACTATTAGTATATTTTGATAAATATTTTAATTTTTGTTTGGGTATTATGTTTAACTAGGAATTTAATTAATTTAAAAAAAACCAATATAACTATTATAAATAATTTATATAACTTGATTTTTTTTATTATTTATTATTTAATATTTTAAAAACATAAATATATAAAAAAAAATACCAATTAATTAATAGATATCCAATACTTTATCAAATTACTAATTAATTACTAGTTAACCAATATCTATAAATTTATATATTAATTTTTAAAATTTATACTTTATATAAAATAATCAATTAAAAAGTTACAGTTTTGTAAAAAAAATAAATATTATTTTTCAAACCTATATTAATATTTTTAGTAATATTTTAAAAATTATAATTATAAACTGTAAAATTTTAATGATTATAAATTATTAATAGAATTAAATATTTCTAAAACATTTTCCCAATAATTATTAAAAGTTTATAATTTAAATTTATTATTAAAAAACTTTATAAAAATATAAATTTAAATCCAAATCCTATTATTTTCTAATTTAATTAAATTAAAATCTAAAATATTAGTTTTAGATATAAACTTAATATTTAAATTGTTACTGTTTTTTATATAATACAAAAATTAATTGTATATTCAATATATAAATATTTTTTATTATTTTTAAAAATAGAATTTTTAATTTTTTAATTACTAGACTTTTTTTTAATAACACATTTTTTAAATAAATAAATTAATTAATTAGCAATACATTAAAGATATAAAACATTATTATTTATTTAATAACTTTAATTATTTTTTTTTTGTTGAAAAAATAGTTAATATTTTTAGAATATATAAATTTAATGAAAAAAAAAATTATATTCTATTTAATAATTAATTTAAAATT
>NW_026533250.1:6240000-6385000 GCF_028296485.1 Oppia nitens
TAATAAATATTAATAATAAAAAATACTTTTCAGTATATTATCCTTAATTATATTGAATTAAAACTAATTATTGAATTTTATATAAAAATTTATATAACAAAAAAAAATATATTTTCCATAAATTAATTATTAATTTTGAATAAATAAATTGTATTAATTATAAATTATAATAAAAATTAAAATTAAAATTAATTAATTATAAAATTATTTTTAATTTTTAAATAATAATAATTACTAACTTCTAAAAAGTCTAACCATTGTCTCTGACGATAGGATCGCCAGACAATCAACGGCGCCGACAGTATAATAGCCACTAACCAAATGCCGGCAATTATTATATATGAGTGCCGTTTGTTTAGCCGACGGTATTGTTGTTGGTGTTGTTGACCACTACTACTACCACAACAACAACACAACCGAAAATTAGGTAAACATATGGCTATATATCTATCAATAGATATTGTCATCAATGAGAAAACACTCGTCAATAGACATAAAACTATATAATAAGTTATTTAATTAAATAATAATAAATAAATTTTTAAATATTTAAATAATTAATAATTAAATGTTGTTTTTTTAATACTTTTAATAAAGCCGTCTAGCCTACAAAAAAATGAACCAAGCACATATATTTGGTAGATATTATCTACCAGTGCTATCCATGGGCAAAATCTATTATTGAAAAATAAATAAATAATTATAAATATATATAATTAATTTATTAAAATAAATTTTTTGATATATAATATTAATCATATTAAAAATTACATAAACACATACACATACACATACACATACACATACACATACACATACACATACACATACACATACACATACACATACACATACACATACACATACACATACACATACACATACACATACACATACACATACACATACACATACACACACATACACATACACATACACACACACATACACATACACATACACATACACATACACATACACATACACATACACATACACATACACATACACATACACATACACATACACACACACACACACACACACACACACACACACATACACATACATACACACACATACACACACATACACACACATACACACACATACACACACATACACACACATACACACACATACACACACATACACACACACACACATAGACTTACAATGTGGTCAACAGGTCGGCTAAAGCCATATTAAGTATAAACAAATTGACTGGCGATCGGCGCAGTGGCCGTAGTTTCAATATAAGACAAATAACAGCTAAATTGCCGAAAATACCGACAACCATAACGGGCAGTACGGCCGCCGATTTTGCGGCCACATTCCAGACGGGTCTTATCCACCAAATAGGATTACCACCGTCGCTGAAGTTACACTTTGACGGATCAAACATCGATGGATCAAAATAATAGTCGTCGTCGTCGTCATCGGTGATGTCGTCGCCGATGTTTTTATTATAGTGACTAATCAAGTAATAGTAGGACTCGTTGGTCAACTCCCGCGGACAGTACGGGTCGGAACCGTTGTTGTTGTTGTTATAGATATTCATAGCATTATTATTATTATTATTATTATTATTACTGTATTATTATTATTATGTGAAAAATAATTTGATTTTTTTCTATTAAAATTTAAATAATAAAACAATTTATAAAAATTATTTATTAATATTTATTTATTAGAAAAAATTTTAAATTAAACTTTTGATTATTGAATTTGAAGTTTTATTTTATTAAAAAAAAATTATTATATAAGTTATAAACTATTAAAACAGTTAATATATTTATTTTTTTAAATATCTATTATTAATATTTATATAATAGTTATTTATTTTTTTAAATAAGAAAAATCACTTGAAACTTATAAAAAAAACATTTTAAACAAAATTAATTAAAACAAAAACAATTATTAAAAATATATATTGTATTAACAATAACGACAAAAAAAATTGTTTCATATTTTATTTTTTTATGAGAAAAATTTTGAATAAATTGTTTGTTTTTAATTAATATTTTAGTATAAATAAAAAATAACTAAAATAATTTTTTTTGTGAACAATTTCAAGTGTTATTGTAAATACAACCACAAAATAAATTAATGATTTATTTATTTATTTTGTGTAGTAATTTAGTAATTAATTAATTTTTTTAAAGATTAGATATGATATACACTATGTGTGTATATAATTATTATATCATACAGGTAGTTTATATATATATTAAAACTAACCATGCTTAACTAAATAGACCAACATCAAGCTATTGTAAACTGATTAATATATGTTTGATGTATATATATATATAAATATATATATATATATATAATAATTGATAAAAATAATAATAAATCACTACCAGATTATTGTCAATACTTTATATTAATTTTAAATATAACGTTAAATATATATATATATATATATTGAATATAAATATATATTTTTAAAAAAGTTATATTTAATAGTCAATAATTTACTTATAATAATAATAATGTACTTATTTTTAATGTACCAATGCTTAGCATACTTGTAATATTTAATAATAATAATAATAATAATAAATTATTATTATTATTATTGCAATTATAAGTTCAATCAAATGTTTTTTTAATCCATACACTTATTTTTGATAAAATATTTTTTATAAAATTTAGATAATTGTAATTATTTTGTTTGTTTGTATTTAATATTAATACAAATAAAGTTCATTAATGTGTAACTAATGTTATGTACTTAAAAAAAATATCAAAAATTTTAAGCAAAAAAATTATGTCTATAATAGTTGTATATATAAATTGAAATTTTATTTTATTATTACATTTGTAAATAAATTATTAATTGATAAAAATTTAATATATATATATATATATATATATTTATAGCACAAATATATTACAGTATTAAGTATATTATATAACAGGCATTGATTATAATTTATTTGATGATTAATTAATTTATTAAATAAAATAAATTTATAAAAAAACTATAAATTTTTAGAAATATAATCTAATATTCAATATATATATATATATATATATATATTAATTTGATAGTTATTAATATGTGATAAAATATTTTATTTTTAAACAAAAAAATATTTATTTCAATGTTTTCAGTATTTTGTACTTAAAATGTATTTTTTTGATTGATTTTAAAAAACTTTTTTACTGATAATTGATTTTTGTTTAATTACACAAAAAATGATTAAATATTTTTTTACACAACAAATACCACATATAATAATAATATTTTTTAATAATATATTTTAACAAAAAAATTTAATACTTATTACTCTATTAGTAAAATAATAATTTTTATTATTAATTATTTTTGTATTTCATTCAAATAAAAAACAAATTAGTATTTAAAACAACATATCATATAATAATAATAATCTCATTATATATATATATATTGATATAAAGTATATATTAATATATTTTTATATATAGATTGAGAGATTCAATATAATAATTAGGCGGACGGATAGCCCATACCTACCAGATGTCCGATACGGTTGCCATCATCGGCCAACAGGTCGACCAAAATCTGGGCCAAATCATACTTAGATATTTCACGGCCTACCGGGCCATCAGTTTTCAATGTATAGTTACCGCGGGCCGGACCACCTGTACATCAAAATAAACAATTAAAACTCAATACTCGAAGCACCGGTAGTTATAATAATAGATAGATAGATAGATAGATAGATAGATAGATAGATAGATAGATAGATAGATAGATAGATAGATAGATAGATAGATAGATAAATAGATAGACTGATAGATAGACAGATAGACAGATAGACAGATAGACAGATAGACAGATAGACAGATAGACAGATAGACAGATAGACAGATAGACAGATAGATATATAAATAGATAGATAGATAGATAGATAGATAGATAGATAGATAGATAGATAGACAGATAGACAGATAGACAGATAGACAGATAGACAGATAGACAGATAGACAGATAGATATATAAATAGATAGATAGATAGATAGATAGATAGATAGATAGACAGATAGACAGATAGACAGATAGACAGATAGATATATAAATAGATAGATAGACAAATAGACAGATAGACAGATAGACAGATAGACAGATAGACAGATAGACAGATATATAAATAGATAGATAGACAGATAGACAGATAGACAGATAGACAGATAGACAGATAGACAGATAGACAGATAGATATATAAATAGATAGATAGATAGACAGATAGACAGATAGACAGATAGACAGATAGACAGATAGATATATAAATAGATAGATAGACAAATAGACAGATAGACAGATAGACAGATAGACAGATAGACAGATAGACAGATAGACAGATAGACAGATATATAAATAGATAGATAGACAGATAGATATATAAATAGATAGATAGACAAATAGACAGATAGACAGATAGACAGATAGACAGATAGACAGATAGACAGATAGACAGATAGATATATAAATAGATAGATAGATAGATAGATAGATAGATAGATAGACAGATAGACAGATAGACAGATAGACAGATAGATATATAAATAGATAGATAGACAAATAGACAGATAGACAGATAGACAGATAGACAGATAGACAGATAGACAGATATATAAATAGATAGATAGACAGATAGACAGATAGACAGATAGACAGATAGACAGATAGACAGATAGACAGATAGATATATAAATAGATAGATAGATAGACAGATAGACAGATAGACAGATAGACAGATAGACAGATAGATATATAAATAGATAGATAGACAAATAGACAGATAGACAGATAGACAGATAGACAGATAGACAGATAGACAGATAGACAGATATATAAATAGATAGATAGACAGATAGATATATAAATAGATAGATAGACAAATAGACAGATAGACAGATAGACAGATAGACAGATAGACAGATAGAAACCAAACTAACTATCGATATGTGGAGGACAGGCAACTATCCATTGGCTATCCGACTCCTTAAGCAACTGTAGCTGTCTTTCGTGATCCGAGTGTACATTCAGTACCCGTTCGGGTATTTTGTTTCGTTCCCAAAACATGAATGCTTTGAAACAAAACAACAACAAAAAAATCAGTAAATATTTTTAGGGCACAGGTATGTCATAGATTACATGATAGACAGCAGACTATACGAGGCTGGATATTGTTGGCCTTAACTGATGATAGTATAGTACGGGTGCCGTCCGACAGGACAGTAGTCGGACTGAGATCGCTACCGGTGCCCAAAACGATAACAATGGCATCCTGTCCGCGGACAGCCCTATCGACATCCGAACTATTGGTAACGTTGCCGACAATTACCGTCTGAGGCTTGACATTGGGGTCCAGTTTGTTGGCGTCCCTAACAAATGCCGTCACTTCATAGCCTATATATATAAATGTGTTTTTTATAAAAAAAAAAATCAATTTTTTAACTTTTATTATAAACTAAATAAAAAAATTTTTGTGCAAATGATTTGCAATAATAATAATAATAATTGTTTTTTTAATTACTTATTTAATTCAACAAAAAAAATAATAATAATAATAACATCTACTAAATGATTAAACAAATAATAGAAATACTTATAATAATAATACAGTAATTAATAATAAAATACTAAAAACATATTTTTTAAAAAAATTAATAATTAATTTCAATAATATTTATTACAATTCAATAATTTATTTATTAATACTAGATATATATATTCAATAAATACTATTGAAATTTAATTTAAAATACAGTATAAATAAAAACATTATTTTAAAAAAAAAATTAATCTAATTATCAAAAATAATCTAATAATTAAAAATAAATCAAAATGATCTAGCTACCTTTATCGATTGCCGCTTTAACTGTACATAAACCAGTGTTGCCAGTGGCACCAAATATGCAAACTTTTTTAATATTTACCGGAGCCATTTAATTAATTAATTAATATTAATAATTAATTATTATTATTTAAATTGTCAAAACTATAATAAATAATTAAATAAATATAGTTATAAAAATATAGACAATTTATTGCAAATAAATTATTATTATTTTTTAAATTTAATAATTAATAAAATACATACATGTTATATGTTGTTAACTACTTGTTGTTGAAAACTAAATGTATATATTATATACTGTAATATATTTTTATTAATTAACTATAAATATATATATTTATATAATATATTTGATTAGTCATATACTGTATAAAAATTATTAAACAATTTCAAATAAACAATTTTTTTTTCTTAAAAATTTGATAACAAATATGTAGACATGAATTCACAAACAAAAAATATATATAAATATTATTTACAGTCTGACAACAAAATTAATTATTAAATACAAAAAAAAAACTGTAAACAGGTTTTTATTTTGAGTAATATTTATTTCAATATAAACAATAAAAAATGTACATGTTCAATATATGAAAATAATTTTTAAAATAAAATTATTTTTAGCGCACTCTATGTGCTATAATAATAGATATAAAATATTGAAATATTATTGATTAATATAATAGATATTTAATAAAATTTAAAAAAAAATAAACTTCAATTGTTTTTTTCAAATAGGATTTTTTTGTATGTGTAATTAAAATGTTATTTTAATTACATATTAATTATTTAAAATATATATATATATATATTGTTTGTTTGTTTACTTGAATTTTTATTATTATTATTACAATAATAACTATATTTACTAATTATATATATTAATAGTCAATAGTTTATTAAATTACTGATAAATATTTTGTTTAATTTAAATTCAATAAAATTCAAATTCAAATAATTAGTAATTTATTTATTTTAGGAAACTATTGATTTATATATATATAACTATATTTGATTTCTATTAGAAAATATAAATACAATGTAATAATTTTTTTTTAAAAAATATAGTAAGTTGTTTATTAAATTTATTATTAGATATAAAAAAAAATAATTATGAAAATAAATTACATATTTATTTTAGATAAAATTTTTAATCTCTCTCTCTCTCTCTCTCTCTCTCTCTCTCTCTCTCTCTCTCATCAAAAATCACTATAACATGAAAATATAATTGCGTTTATATTAAAATTTTATTTATATATATATATATATATATATATATATATTTGAAATTTATGTTAAACTTAAGTCTAGTTTAAATAAATATTTTTTATTCATTATTAACATAATTCAATACACTTATGTGAATCAATATAAATGAAATTTAATTTTTTCAAGTTGTTGTTATTATATAAATTTACAATAAATATAATTATTTTCAGTAATACATCCACACCTACACACACACTCACGCACACACACACACACACATATACAGACATACACACTCATACACACACATATATACACACACATATATACACACACATAAACACATATATACACACACATACACACACATACACACACATACACACACATACACACACATACACACACATACACACACATACACACACATACACACACATACACACACATACACACACATACACACACATACACACACATACACACACACACACACACACACACACACACACACAATCACCATACAATAGAAATCAATACTACCAGTACTCTCTATTATATACAATAGATATACTGTATATAATAAAAAAAATACAGTATATATTTAATGTTTAAGGGATTTAAGGAAAAAAAATTGTCTAAAAATAGTTTTCTTTTTCATTATTATTATTATACTTTTCAATATATAATTTACTGTAAAATTTTGATATTCAATAGAGAAATAAAATTGTAAGCAGTTTTTTTGTATTACTGTAAAATGAAATAATAATTTTTTATGATTAAAAAAATACTGTATTAAAGTAATGAATATTCAGATATATTTAAAAAAAAATAACAATTACTGTATTATATATTTAGTTGAAAGAAAAACATTATAAATAAATAATTAATTAATTAATTAATTAATAATATTTTTGTTTAAATGTTAAATAGTTATAAACAAAAATTAATATTTTATTATTAATTAATAATAATAAATATAGATGAATATTATATAAATGATATATAAGTTATTAACAAAATAATTATTTTTATCAACAAATATAATAATAATAATAAACTACAAAAATATTTCTAAATATTTATACATAATTTACTAATAAATAGTTATTTTTATCAATAATAATAATTATAATTATAAACTAATAAAATAAAAATTATTTTTATCAATAATAATAATAATAATACCAAAAAAATGTTTGACAAACTATACCTGATTTACGGTATAACCCGTGATGACCCGTTAGGTTCGGGTAACGGCAATATACGGCAATTTTTTACCGGACTAACTACTGCCGTATTTGTACTCTACTTGATCGGTGCCAACCCGTTGGTCATCCGACTGGACGAACCCCTGTGGCTAATGGTCCACAAAATCTGTATACTATTATTCATGGTATCACTCGGTATGTCCTATCTATTGGTCAAACGTAATACCCGGAAGATATTTGCCATCTATGATCAACTGTGTAGGTATGACCAGAAATACTGTCCGACCCGTACTACTAGTAGTAGTCGGTACTTATCATCATCGGTGACGGTATACCTAGCCTTTCGCTTATATATACTCGCTATTGGCTACTATTTTGTGGTCAACGAACCCGATGTTTTTGACCAGTATTTTACATTTTACGACAAAACTGATGGACAGTTAGCCACCGTATTGTTGTTTCATCAACACTGCCTCCTATGTATAGTATATGTTGAGGGCTGGTATCTGGGGCTACTGTTCCTATACTATGAACTCAATAGTAAATACTATAGGGTTTGGCAGGTAATGAACCAGCAATTGACCGATTATTTCGGTGTCGATGATAATGATAGTCATAATCATAATCATAGCCTACTATTACTATCGGATCCGGATATTCAATGGCGTATCGATAGGACAGTCAGTCTCATAGGTAAAGAGTCCCATAATATGAGACTACTGTCCCGTCAAATCAATTCATATAATTTATTTAGTTTTTCAATGATATCCCTGTGTTTTATAAGTTCATTGAATCTATTATATGATAAACAATCAAAAATGTTTAACATATTAGCCGTCTATGTTATGTCACATATGTTTTATTTTCTATATATTCAATCAATTGTTTGGATTGATAGTCATATTATCAAAAATGTTATCAAAAATCTAATGTATTTGAAATCATTTAGTAATAATAATAATAATAATAATTTGGATAATATTTAAAAATAATAATTTTGAAAAAATATTTAAAATTATATTAATTGTAATTAAATAATAAATATTTTCATTATTATTATTTATTATTAATGTTTGTAAAAAATCATTGTTTATAAACTTATTTATGTAAATTTAAATTATATATTTTCATGTATAAAAATAGTTTATAAAAAAATAAAAATATTATATTGATATATATTTTTTGTAGTTATTGTATTGAAATTAATAACTAAATGTATTTTTTTGTTGTTGTTGATATTAAATAAAATTATTTGACTGATTAATAAAACGATTTATTTTCTTTATTGTGTAAAATATTTATACAATTAATTATAACAATAATTTTATAAAATTTTTATAAATATTAACCTAAATATTAATTAATTATATTTATTTTAAAAATTATTTATATATATAATATATGTTGTAGTGTTTGGACATAATTATTTATTTAATACTATTGCCTAAAAAATTATTAATTAAATAAATTAATAAAATATGTATTAATTGTTAGATTATTTAAATATTAATTATTATTTTTTTTAATTACCCCAAAACCATACATATTATACGGTAACGATTGGGTACTATAATGCCATTCATTGGTCGTATGATTGTATACTTCAAACAAATCGCTGACTAAAACATAAATAAATAAATATATAAATAATTAATAAATAATTAATAAATTTTTTCTAATAATATATAAATAATTAATCAAAGAAACTGAAACAAAAAAAATTATAATTATATTTAAATCATATATTTTTTTTAATTAAAATAAACCGACATGTTAAAACTAATAAAATAAAATAAAAAACTATTATTATTATTATTATTATTATTAAATTAACCTGGACCCTGGCCACCAATTGCCAATAATTGATCATCGTAAGTTATTAATTGGAAATCACTGCGCCAATCTTGCATTGATGCTATTATTAAATAAATAAATAAATAATAAAATAAATAATTTTTTTTATGGTAAAAAACAAATAATTAGAAAATACTAATTATAAATATACTACTAAATATAATTAAACTTATAAAATAAATTAATAATATACTAGGTAATTTTTAAAAAAATAAATAAAAATAAAATAAATATATTATTAGTATAATTAATACTTAATTATAAGATATTTTACAGATTAATATTATCAGATAAAATTAGTATAATAAAAGTTAATTATTATAATATATATAAGAAAAATTATAGAATAATAATAATAATAATTAAAAGTATTTAGAGACTATAATAATATAATTTTTTTAATTACAAAAAAAATAATTATAAATTAAAATTATATAAAAATAATTTTTTTTTTAAAAATAATACCAATTGGTGTCCATTTGTTTTCAATGGGATCGTATGTTTCGCATGTAGTTTTAACATTACCGCCGCAAACATAGATTTTATCCATATATGATATGGCAGCAAATTCACTAGGGTGATTTTTTATATAAAAAAATAATAATTTAAAAAATAAATAATTACTAATAATAATTTTCATATTTTTTTTTATAACTAACCTATTTTTATAATTTAAATTTGCCCTGGGTTGCCATTGTCTAGTCAACGGGTTATACCGTTCAACCGTTTGTGTATCGGTTAGGTTACCTATATAGCCACCGATGGCATACAAATAGCCTCCATGTGCTACCAGTTGATAGTACTCCCTGACCATCGACATGGGTGTTGTAAAATGCCATTGACTATCATTGCTATCATTACTATTTGGTGTCATATATTCACAATCATTATGACGTTTAGCTATAATAAAAAATATTAATTTTTTTTAAAAGTTAGACAAACAAACAAATTTATATTCAAATACTTATATTACTATTTTAAATAATACTATCGCATATTAATAACTATTAGACTAATTATAATTAATTAATTAATTTAATTACATGTATTATCATCATAACCGCCACAAACATAGATAGTATCGTTCAAAACAGCCGCACCCATACCACTGGAAAATTAATTTTTATTTTTAAATTAATAATTAATTAATTAATTAAATTTTATATTTAAGTTTTTATATACTCTCTGGCAGTGCTCAACGGTTTCAATTGTATCCATTGATTTGTTTGGGGATCATATGATTCAACAGTATTTGTATCATTATATTTATCCTAAAAAAATTTTTTTTGACAACAAAATAATACAATTAATAATTATAATTTTAGATTTTATATAATAATTTTTATAATTTTAATTTTAGGTTTTATATAAATAATTTTTTAATTTTAGGTTTTATATAATAATTTTTTTATTTGAGGTTTAATATAATAATTTTTGAATATTATTTATATATTTTTTTATATAACTACAGTATAATTAAAATTTTACTTAATTTTTTTTAATCATAAAATTTGTTTTTCATCTCATTGTTTTTATTATTTGTTAGTTATATATGTATATACAGTATTTATTTATTTATACATACAGTTACACCTCCAATAGCGTACAGTTTTGAATCCAACGATACCATTGCAAACCATACCCGAGCCGTGGACATGGATTCAATTGATTGCCAGACTCTAGTCTGGGTATTATATTTCCAACATTGGGCTGACTTATGTCTATCAAAACCACCACCACATATATATAGATAGTTATTATTATTATTTAATATAGATAATTGACCATGATGCTATTAAATATATTAGTTATAATAATTTTTAAGGTATATATATATATATGATATTAGTAATTACATTATTAGTAGTTTTATTGTTGTCATTGAAGTCAATGGTATTTAATGCCAGAATAACATTAAGACTAATAAAAATTATTGTAAAAAATAATATTTGTCTAAACATTATTATTATTATTACTTATTTGTTATAAAACAAAAAAAACAAAATAATTTAGTTTAACTTTTTATTTTTAAAAAATAACTTATATTATTATTATTATTATTAAATGACAATTTATTTATACTTATATTTATTATTTAAAAAAATCTCAATAACTTTTATCATAAAACTATATTTAAAAAAAGGTTAAGCACTGGGGGGTTGTGATAGGGGGGGGTAAGGCTAATAATAATAGTTAATTATCATCAGTAGTTAATAGTTAAAAGTTAAATAGTTAAATTAATGTAAAAAAATTAATTTAAATATCATAACATTATTTTAATTTTAAATATGTAAAATTGTTTTTTTTACAAAATTAACTATATGTTTTATTATTTGAAAAAATATCTTATTATGTTATTGGTAGAATAAAAACCCCCTAGTAGTCCCCTCCCCCTTTAAAAAACTTGCTTTAACCTGTACTGAATTTGATAGTAATTAACTAATAATTTTGTAATAATAATTATTAGAATAATAATACATTATATAAAATACAATCAATATTTGTTTTTTAATTGTTGCTATTTATTGATAATGTTTTTAATAATTAATACTTATAATAAATATTGAAAAATTATTTTAGATAAACTATTATTTGTTTAAACATTATTATTATTATTATTATTTGTTTTTGTAAAAAATAAAAATAATTTAGTTTAATTTTTTTTATACTGAAAAATTTATTTATACTTAATTTATTAATAAATTTTATTTTTTATAAAAATACTTAATGTACTAAATTAATTGATTAATAATTTTGTAATAATTATCATTAAAGATAATAATAATAATATTAATACATTATTTGCAATCAATAATTTTTTGTTTACAATTTACCGATAATTTTAATTATCAATAAAATAAATTATTTATCATAAATATATTTATTATATGAAAAGTATTTAACAATTAAGTTAATTAAATTAGGTTATAAAAAATTATTATTATTATTTATTGATATTATATTTGTGTTAAAATTTAATTTTTTAGTTCAAAATAAAAATATTTAGTATTATTATAATATATAATTTTCTAAAACAAAAATTAATTAATTAGAAACTAAATATTATATATATATATATATATATATGTATTAATTAAAAAAAATATTAATAAATACATTATATTTATTTACTTTTATTTTATTAATGTTGTAAAAAAATCATTGTTTATAAACTGTTTATTATATTTTATATGTATAACAATAGTTTAATTTTTATATAAAAATTACAAATATTAATATAGATTTTGTTGTTGTTATAGTATTAAAATTAAAAAAAATGATTTACTATTGTATAAAATTAATTGATTAGTTTATAATGATTAATAAAAAAGTTTCATAATATTTAAAACAATATTTATTTTATATAAAACTAATTATTATAATTAATTATATATATATTTAAAATGTATTGGTGTTTGGACTTCAACTTATTAATTATTTATTAAATACTATTGCCTGATTAAAAAAATAAATGACAAAAAAAATTATTAAATAAATTAATTAATTAAATAAAACAACATACAAAAAATCATGTATTAATTGTTAGATTATTTAAAACAAGAAAAAAACTTGAAATAAAAAACTAAATATTTTAATATTGTATAAAATTATTTGATTCAATGATTGAATGAAACGTTTACTTTTATTTATCTTCTATAATTTAATATAATAGTTTTGTCTGTTTGTTTGTTTGTTTGTTTGTTTGTTTGTTTGTTTGTTTGTTTGTTTGTTTGTTTGTTTGTTTGTTTGTTTGTATGTGTGCACACTTCCTCAACAACCATTTTTTAATTCAAAGCTAAAAATATATTGTTATATTTTCAATTTTAATTTAAAGCAATGATATTTCTATGGGAAATTTTAAATGATTATTGAGCTCAGGTAGGTTTTAGGGACAGGTAGGCAGGTGCTGTGTAATAACATTGTTATATTGTATGAGTCTCAGGGCACCGGGAGCTAAGCTACCTGTGCTAAATTTTTGTAAAATTTTTTCAAATGCAAAAATTTTCAATTTTTATTAAAATTTTCAATTTTTATTGAAAGCAATGTAATTTCTATGAGAAATTTTAAATGTTTATTGAGCACTGGTAGGTTTTAGGGACAGGTAGGCTGGTGTCGTGTAATTACACTTTACTATATTATATGAGTTACAGGGCACCGGGAGGTAAGCTACCTGTGCTATATTTTTAATAAATTTTCTCAAATGCAAAAATTTTCAATTTGTGTTAAAATTTTTAATTTGAATTTAAAGCAATGTTATTTCTATGGAAAATTTTAAATGATTATTGAGCTCAGTTAGGCTTTATGGACAGGTAGGCAGGTGCTGTGTTATTACATTTTGCTATATTGTATGAATCACAGGGCACCGGGAGGTTAGTTAAAAGCGAAAAATTTTGTAATTTTTTTCAAATGCAAATTTTTTTCATAAAAATTATTAAACTTTTAAATTTTTATAAAATTATTTAAATATACATAAAAATCTAAAATTCTCAAGACGTATTATTGTGTATTGATTATAAAGTTTTGTTACATAAGGTTAAGTAGTTTGTTATATAAGTTAAGTAGTTGGCAATCATTCGAATTACTTATAAGTATTTTAAAATTAGCAAAAGAATTGCACGACTATACATGTTGTGCGGGCAAAACTAGTTATAATTAAGTTTTTAATAATAATAATACTTTTATTAATTTTATAAATATTTATAACAATTTTTATATTATTAAAATTAATTAATTATATAATTAAAAATTACATATTAATATAATATATGTTGTTGTAGTGTTTGGACTTATTATTTATCTAATACTATTGCCTGAAAATAAATAATAAATAATTAAATGTATTAATTGTTATATTAATTAAATAAATTATTTTTTTCAATTACCCCAAAACCATAGACATTATAGGGCACCGATTGGGTACTATAGAGCCATTGATTGCTAGTATGATTGTATACTTCAAACAAATCGGTAGCTAAAATAAAATATATATATATATTAATATTAATATATATATTAAAAATTAAAATTAATTTCTATTTGTAAATATAAATTAATTAAATCAAATTAATACAAAATAATACAAATAATTAAAATCATCCTAACCTATACCCTGGCCACCAATTGCATATAATTGATCATGGTAATTAACTAATTGTAAATCTAAGCGTCTCTCATTCAATGATGCTTTTTTAATAAATAAATAAATAAATATTTTTTATTATAAATAATAATAATAATATATTATTATTATGCTTAATAAAAGTTAAATTATTATAATATAAGTAAAATTATATAATAATTATTAAAAAAATAAATACCAATTGGTGTCCATTTGTTTTCAATGGGATCGTATGTTTCGCATGTTTTACCGCACACATAGATTTTATCCATATAGGATATGGCAGCAAATGCTCTAGGTGATTTTTTAATATAATATATATTGATATATATATAGTTGTTTTATCAACCAAAAATAAACATATATATATATACATTAATATATCAGTATAAAAAATATTGATATTATTAAATATGATAATAATAATTATTATTATTATTTGTATTGACTATATTTTAACTAACCTAATTTTATGATTTAAATTGGCCCTGGGTTGCCATTGTCTAGTCAACGGGTTATACCGTTCAACTGTTTGTGTATCGGTTAAGTTACCTATATAGCCACCGATGGCATACAAATAGCCTCCATGTGCTACCAGTTGATAGTACTCCCTGACCATTGACATGGGTGTTGTAAAATGCCATTGACTATCATTACTATCATCACTACTATTTGGTGTCATATATTCACAATCATTATGACGTTTAGCTATAATAAAAAATATTAATTTTTTTTAAAAGTTAGATAAACAACAAAAATTTTAAATACAAATACTTTTTTTTTAAAAAAAATTGTATAACTATTAAACAATAATATCGTATTATAACTTATTAGACTAATTATAATTAAATTAATTACCTGTATTAACATCATAACCGCCACAAACATAGATAGTATCGTTCAAAACAGCCGCACCCATACCTCTGGGAATTTATTTAATTTTAAAATAATAATTAAATTAATTAATTAATTAATTAAATTTTTTTAATTAAATTAATTTTATATATATACTCTCTGGTAGTGCTCAACGGTTTCATTGGTTTCCATTGATTTGTTTGCGGATCATATGATTCAACAGTATTGGTATCATAAGATTTATCCTAAAATTTTTTGACAACAAATATATATATATATTTCATAATTATATTTAATTTTAGTTAATTTTTTTTAGTAAAAATAGTTTATGTTTGTTATATATATATATACAGTACTATACATACAGTTAGTCCTCCAATAGCATACAGTTTTGAATCCAACGATACCATTGCAAACCATACCCGACCCGTGGACATGGATTCAATTGATTGCCAGACTCTAGTCTGGGTATTATATTTCCAACATTGGGCTGTATATTGGCTTTCAATACCACCACCGCATAGGTATAGATAGTAATTATTATTATTATTTAAAATAGATAATTGACCATGATGCTATTAAATATATTTGTTATAATTTTTTTAAAGGTATAATTAATAATTACATTATTAGTAGTATTATTGTTGTTGTCATTGAAATCAATGGTATTTAATGCCAGAATAACATTAAAACTAATAAAAATTATTGTATAAAATAATATTTGTCTAAACATTATTATTATTATTATTACTTATTTGTTATAAAACAAAAAAAAACAAAATAATTTAGTTTAACATTTTATTATTAAAAAATAACTTATATTATTATTATTATTGTTAAATGACAATTTATTTATACTAATATTTATTATTATAAAAAAAAAATTAGACAACTTTTATCATAAAACTACATTAATCAATATTAAGCACTGGGGGGGGTTGTATGGGGTAAGGCTATTAATAATTGTTAATTACTATTTTTAATGTTTTTTTTAAAAAATTTTATTTACATCAAAATACAGTAAATCAAAATTTACAGTAAAATAGTTAAAAAAAAAATTTAGTTAAATTAATGTATAAATAAATCATCTTTTTTTATCATAACATTATTTTAATTTTAAATATATATAAAATAAATTTTTACAAAATTAACTACGTGTTTTATTATTTAGAAAAAATATCTTATTATGTTATTGGTAGAATAGTAACCCCCTCCCCCATAGTAACCCCCCTTTAAAAAACTTGTTTTACCCTGTATTGAAATGTACTGAATTTGATAGTAATTAACTAATAATTTTATAATAATAATTATATTGCATTATATATATATATATAGATATATATATATTTGTATTGTATATATATATATATATATATATATATATATATATATACAATCAATATTTTTTTTAATTGTTGCAATTTACTGATAATGATTAGGGATATTAATAAATAATACTTATAATAAATATTAAAAAATTATTTTAGATAAACTATAATTTTATTTAGATATTATTATTATTAGTATTATTTGTTTTTTTTTGTACTAAATAAAAATTATTTAGTTTAATTTTTTTATGATGAAAAATTTATTTAGTACTTAATGTATTTATAAGTAATATTTTTTTATAAGAAAAAAAATATTAATCAAATACCTAATGTACTCAATTAATTGACAGAAAATTTTGTAATAATTATCATTAAAGATAATAATAATATTAATAATATATTATTTGGATTTAATTGATTATTATTTAAAGTAGAAGCTAATTGACCATGCTGCTATTAACAATAAAATAAAAGTTTAAAAAAATAATATTAATATTTAAGTATAATGTATAGATATACAGTAATATATAATGTGTTAATATTTACATTATTATTATTATCATTGAAAACAATTGCATTTAATGCTAGAATAGCATTAAAACTATAAAAAAAATTATTGAATAAAATAATATTTGTCTATACATTATAAAAATATTATATAATTTAAAAAATTATTTATCAAAATTATTAAAACTATTTTTGTGTATTTTGTTTACAAGAAAAAAATTTACTTTTTTAATGTTTCAAATAAAATATTGTAAAAAAAATTTTCATTATAAATATATTATTTAAATAATTAATTTTTTATTAATCTTTAAACACTTATCCTTAAAGTACTTAATTTAATAGTAATTAACTAATAATTAATTGTAATTTATTTTTATCATATTTTGTTAATTATCAGTAGAAAAAATTTATAACAATTTATTTAATAATTTGTATTATTTTAGAAAAAAACAAATAATAATAATTATTATTATTATAAATAAATAAACAATTAATAATTGTTTAAATGTTTTATTTAAAAAAAAAACAAATATTAATTTAGATATACAATAATAAAAAAAAGTGTTACTATTTTTTTGGAAAATTATTTAACTATTATTTATTAAATTAATTTTTTTAAAAAAATAATAGTTATAATTACTATATTAAAAGTTATTATTATTAAAAAAAATTAAATTATTTATTTATCAAAATACAAATTTTTGCATATTTTTAAACAAATATATTTTTTTTAAAAAAAAATTCTGATAATAATTATTATTAATTATTAATTATATTTTTGTTTAATGTTTGTATAAGTGTTACTTAATTACAATTAATGTTTCTTCAATACTGTTACCTATTTAAAAAAAATAAATAAATAAAAGTAATTGTAATAAAAATTGAATAATTAATTAACTTTTTTTTTTAAAAATTATTTATACCCCGAAAGCCATTGATTTATGCGGCAATGTTTGGCTACTATAATGCCATTGATTAGTAGTTTGATTGTATATTTCAATTGAATCGGTAACTGATATCATATATTAAATAAATTAAATTTTTTTTTTAGTTATTTTTTAATTTATATTTGATAATAATTTTTAGCAAATAAATTATATATATATATATATATATATACCTGGACTCTGGCCACCCATTGCATGCAATTGACCATGATAAACTAATAATTGTAGATCAGCCATACGTTTTATTTCATTCATAGGTGCTATAGATATAAATTTTTAAAAAAATATATAATTGATAATATTATAATTTATGTATTTTAATTTTTTTTATATAATAAAAAACATTTATAATCTATATTGAATTAATTAAATAGAATATATAATAAAATAATTTAATAATAATAATAATGTTTTTTTTCGTGTGTCTATTAATAGTCTAAATAATAGAAATATTTTTCTTCAAAATATTCTATATATTGATTAACAAAAAAAATTATCTGTTAGTTATAATTATAATTATTATTAGTATTATAATTATTATAATTAATAATTAGTATTATAATTATTATAATTAATAATTAGTATTATAATTATTATAATTAATAATTAGTATTATAATTATTATAATTAATAATTAGTATTATAATTATTATAATTAATAATTAGTATTATAATTATTATAATTATTATAATTAATAATTAGTATTATAACTATTATAGTATATACTATATACTGTATAACTAACCAATTAGTGTCCATTGATTTCTAATGGGATCATATGATTCACATGTATTATTAGTATAGCTATCGCCAGCGCACACATAGATTTTGCCCATATAGGCTACAGCAGCATGGCCAGATCTATATATAATAATAATAATACAAAATTAAGCATGCTCAATTTTTAAACAGTATCACCCCCTAACCTATTTTTATGCATACCGGCCACCAGTTGCCATTGATGACTGGCCAGATCATACCGTTCCACTGTATTCAAATACATACCACCAATATCGCCACCAATTGCATACATATTGCCACCAAGGGCTACCAATTCAAAATATGCCCTAACCTGGATCATTGATCTAGTAAAATGCCAGTCATTATCCGCATGTGAATAATATTCACATTCAATATGACGTTTAACTACAATGTATTAATATTTTTTAAAAAAATAAATAAATAAAAAATAATTTTATTAATATAATTATTATAATAAATTTTTATATAATAAATATTTAATTAATTATTTTTTTATATAAAAAATATATAATAATAATAATTACGGGTATTATCATCATAACCGCCACAAACATAGATAGTATTGTTCAAAACTGCTGCACCCATACCACTGGTTTAAATAAAACAAAAAATAAATAAATAAATATATAATTTAATCTTAATATTTAAGTAGAAAATTTAATTAATATATATATATATATTTTAAATTTGAAAAAATTAATTAATACTCTCTGGAAAATGCCAACGGTTTCAATAGTTTCCATTGATTTGTTTGGGGATCATATGATTCACAACTATCGGTGTCTATATGTCTATCCTATAAATTATTTAATGTATTTAAATAATATATAATTTTATAAATATTTTAATAATTTTATTGATATATTTTTCATATATAACTCCCATCTCTAAATAAATAATATATTTATTAAATAATAATTATATTTAGTAAATAATAATTATATTTAGTAAATAATAATTATATTTATTAAATCATAATTATATTTATTAAATAATAATAATAATTATTAAATATTAATAATATTTAAGTTTTTAAAAAATAAAAATTATTTAAAACATACAGTTTGTCCGCCAATAGCGTACACTAGTTTTGAATCATCAGTCGATACCAATTTAAACCATACCCTACCCGTGGACATGGATCTAATTGGTTGCCATTGATTACTACCGGTTTGGTTATTATATTTCCAGCACTGGTTTGTTATTGTTATATCATCGAAACCGCCGCACATATATACATCATCACTATTATTATCATCGATAGATAATTGACCATGTTGCTATTTTTTTATAATTATTATTTAATAATTATTATAAAAAAACAAAAAATTAATAATAAATAAAATTCATTGAAATAATTTAGTATTAATTAATTGATTATTATTTTATATTTACATTATTATTAATATTGTCGTTATTTAGTGATTGAACTAAACTAATAAAAATAATTAATAAATAAATTACTAATTGTTTAAACATTATTATTATTATTATTATAGTTGAGATAAAAATTTATTTTTTAAATATACTATTATATAAATATATTGAAAACTATATTAACTATATATTAAATACTAGATTTTATTTTTTTAAAAAAATAAATAAAAAATTAGTATTGTATTTATAGATGAAATTTTTTTATTTGAAAATAAAATCATAATGTGTTCTAAATGTACTTTTAATTAATTGATTAATATTTTTGTAATAATAATAATAATAATAATACTGTATTTGTTTAGTTTATTTCAATTTAATTATGACATTGTTTTGTTATCAATAAAATAAATACTTATTATTTATTAAAATAGTTAAGTAAGATAAAAACAATTTATTATTATTATTACAAAAAATATCAAGGTTATAAATATTTAATCATTGATTGTTCACTAACCAAGTTACTTTAAAAAAAAACAATAATTAACTTATTAATTAAATTTTTTAAATTTGTTATGGTTTAAAAATTATTAAAAATAAACTTTCAGTAACACAAATTAAAATATAATTAATTTAATTTTTGTAATTATAACTATATTATATACTGTATATATTTATCTTTTATCTATGTAATATTCTATTAAAAGTTAAAATACAATTTTAGTAAATTTAATAATAATTAACAATATATATACTGTATATGAAATTATTTAAAAATTTTATATTAATTTTCTATATTTAAAATATTATGTTTTCAATTAGGTACTTAACCTAATCTAACTTAAGCAAACCTTTTGACGGCATTTGACGGGCATTTAACCCAAAACCGTCACAAATTAATACTTAATCATTGATTTTATTAGAAATCTATTTCTTACTGACGTCATTGATTGTTAACGCAATCACTATGACAACAACAACAACAACAATAACAAACAAAACGTCAGAAATTTTGACAACTTAAATTTTGAGATGAAAAAAAAATCTATTTATTCAGAAATAACGTCAAAATTATTTTATATAAAAAAAAAATTATAAAAGTATTGAAAAATATTTAATTTATAAAATACTGTAAATCTATTAATTTTTTTTTTAAATGTTTTTAAGAACATTTTTTAATTATATATTTTTTTCTAATTACAATTTTGTTAAAAATTATTTTATTTATTTTTTTCTAATTTTAAAAAAAAAAAATATTTTAATTTAATATATTTCTTTAGATAAATAAACGTTTATTATAAAATTTTTTTCTGTTTATTTAAGATAAGATCTATTTTAGTAATAATATATTAAAATATATATTTATTTTTAAATTTATATCAAACATGTTTAAAAATTTTTAATAATATTTTATAGTACAAAATAATTAAATCTTCTAAAAATTTTTTCATAAATTATGAAAATCTTATTTATTTTTTTACATATTTAAATCTATTATTTTATTTATTACTTAGCATTAAATTTGAAAATAATAACATTATTTTGTTAAGTTTGACATTGAAATTGTATTAATTTATATATATATTTAGTTATAAACTGTATATAATATAATATATATTTGTATTTTCTATTCTCTAAAAAAATATTAAATATTAATTTAAAACTAAATTTTTATTTAATTTAGATATTAAATTTAAATATTATATATATATATATTTACACTGTTTCAACTAATTCATGCATTAATAACTAATGGAAAATATTTTTATTTTATTTTTTTTATAAAAATTAATCTCTTAAAAGAAAATTTTTATTATTATATGTTTTTATACTTATCATAACATTATTATTAATATTATTATTACGAATAAAATATTGTTATAATAAAAATGATTGAATTTAAAAATAGAAATCATTTTATTTAATAATAATAATAACAAAATAATTTTTATATTATAACTATTGTATAAAATTCATTTTAAAATAAAAACAAGTTTAATATGAATTTTATATAAACAAATAATTCAAACAATTTACTTATCAAATCCTATATAAATTATTATAATATTTTTATTGTTTGTTTAAATATATATTATGTTTGCATTGCATTTGAAGTCAACGCTTGAAATTTAAATTGAATTTTTAAAAAAATAATAATTTTTGTTGTTGTTGATTTATTGCTATATTAAAAGTCAATGAGTTAATATGAAAATCTAATTTAATTTTTATTTATCGAAAAAAATAAATAAATAAAATAATATCATATATATATATTTGTATGGAAATGTCAAATATATACTAAATTTAATATATAATATAAATTTTATAGATATAAATAGTTTATATCATAAACTATTAAAACTATATATTAAAGAAATTTATTATTTTATACTAAATTGTATTTTTATAAAAAAAAAGACAAATATTTACTCTAATTTTATTAATTATCTATTTATAAAAAAAACTATTAAAAAATATTATTATTATAATGAAAATTATTTAATAATAATAATATATATATATATATTTCTAATTATAATTATATTACATTTTTATGTTAAATTTTTTAAAATTTATTTACATTGATACTTGGTACTATGTATTTAGTTATTTAATAACAATGCTATTATATATATATATATATATTATTATTATTAAATAATTTGCATTATAATAATAATATTTTAGTTTTTTTTACTAAACTTTATAATCTGTATATACCAGGCGATATCACGATTATTATACGGTCCCTTACTTAAAAACATAATTACTGACCAAGATAAAAAACAAAAAAAATTATAATACACAAATTTAATAACCTTTTTTTTATATAATATTAAATAAAATATACCACTTAATTAAAATTAATATGTAACAGTGTATTTGAGCTAGATGAAATATATTATAATAAACAAAAATCACTATACTGATAACCAGTGGTATATACAGTATATATATCTATATAATACTTATTTAATATGTAAATGTATAGTAATGTTGCACATGTGTATCACATATAATATCTATTAATAATCATTATTATTTTAATATATATATACTGTAAAGTTATAAATATATATATATAAGTTAATATCTATATTATAAATTCTAAACTAGGTATTAATTTATATTTATATATATATATATACATATATATATATATATATATATGGAAATTATAATAAAATATTCAACAACAAAAATTTATTAAGTGCTTAAATCTAAAATAATATAATTATATCGATTTAATAATAATTGTGTAATAATAATAATAATAATCTACTTATAAGTTATAATTAATTAGATATTTATACAAAAATTTTTATCATATATTTCCAAATGCTATGTAATAGTATCAGGATAATAGATTAATGTTTCAATTAAATAGCACATAATAAAACTTAAATAAATATATAAATAAATATTTTTAAATTAAAATATTGTTTTAATTAAATATAAATTTCAATCAATTTTCTATATAATATCCACAAAAAACATTTTTGTGATCATCTGAACCGTATTAATCAACATCAAATAATAATAATATTAAATACAATAATAATTTTATGAATACCTAATAATAATTAATTAAAAATAATAATAACTTAATTATTATAAAAATTTTATTATATAAACATTATAATTTATATAATAATAATAATAATAAACTTATAAATAATCATTTTTTTTATATATTAATGATATAAAACATAGTTATAATTATATTATTGTTATAATTAATAAAATTGATTAATAATTTATAACTATATTAATAATTTGTTATATTTTTATTCAAACTATTATTTACAATATATATATATATAAATATTTTTTTTTGTAAATTAATATAATAATAATAATAAAACTAATAATATTTAATATTAATTCACAATTTTAAAAAATATGTAATAATAATAATAATAATAATAATTTTATTTTGTTTATAATTATACTAAACTTAATGTTATATAAATATTTTACTAAAAAATTTAAAAATTTAAAAAATGCTTTTTAAATATCTATTTATAATTTACGGCATCAATAGCCGCCACAAAAGTGTTGACCGTTTTTTTACTGGACTCATGTACTCAGTATTTGCCGTCTATTTTATCGGCGCTATTGTACCGCTATTGCCGACCACAACCATCAACACTGGCCACCAAAACACCGAAACTGTGAATACATTTTGGTTTAAATTAAACAAATTGTTTGTATTATTATCGCTGATTCCACTATTAGTTAGCTATATATTAGTTCAAAAAAATTATCGACAAATATTTGAAATCTATGATGAATTATATGAATTGAATAATAATACTAATAATACTAATAATAATAATACTAATACTAATACTAATACTAATAATACTACTACTAATAATAATACTAACAATAATACTAATAATAATACTAATAATACTACTACTAATAATAATACTACTAATAATAATACTACTAATAATAATACTACTAATAATAATACTACTACTAATAATAATAATACAAATAATTATATTAATAAAAATTTCTCAACAATTTGCTATCTATTAGTACAACTAATAATCAGTTTAATGAAGTTTATCTATATTACTGGCGATCAGGTATTTGATAATTATTATCAAATATATCCATCACTACTACTATTCAGACATCACTGTCCAATAGCTATCGTATACCTAAACGGCTGGTATCTGGCCATACAATACCTATACTATCGGCTAAACTTAGATTATTATCGATGTTTACACCGAAAAAATCAATTACTTATCAATCAGTTTATTAGATATAATAAATCGATTAATATTTATGAAAAATATCAATTAAAATCAATACAAAAATCATTTCAAATTGATAGCAAAAATATGAGATTTATATCTAAAACCGTAAATCTAATAATTTGGTTACAATTGTTAATAATGTATATATGTTTTAGTTATTTTATACAAATAATTAATATAAATAATACCAATAATAATAATAATACAAATAATAATCAGTTATCCTATTATGTATTTCTAGTCTATTTATTTATCAATTTATTGTATACATTATATATACAATTAATTGTTTGGTATAAAAGTGGTATCAAACAAATTGTTATTGATAATTTAATCAAAATTACAAGTTAGTTAATTATTATTTTTATTAAAAAAAAAATGTTTTAAAACTAAATATATTTAAATAGTTTAAAAATAGTATTTAATAATTTAATATATATAAATAATGTATGTATATATTTATATATAACTTATATATTGTAAATGTAAGTTATTATTAAAATATTGTATATTATATATAATATATTTAAATATAAATTAATGTTAATTAAATAAATGTTAAATATAAAAATAAATAAAAATTAAATATTATTATTAATTTATAAATATGTGTTATTAAATTTTATTTATCTATTGAAAGATAAAATCATTCAATTTAAATAAAATAATTAATATTATGATTTGGTAATTCAAAAAAAAAATCTATAAATTATTTAAATATTAATTAATTATAAAAATTATATACAACTATAGATCTTATTATAATTATTTATATAATAGTTATGTTATAAATAATAATTATTTTATTAAATAAATATTGATTGTAAATTTTTTAAATATAAAATTTTCTATAATAATGTATTAACTATAACTATATTATATTATATTATATTATATCTATAAAAACTATATTAATTATTATAACATTATTTTTTTAGGTAAATTATATAAACAGTATTTAGACAAATGAGGCTAAAGTGAACATTAATTGACCGCAAATATAATAGTATTGAAATAATTCAAAACTATTTATTGGAAACAAATCGTAACAATAGATACCAATTGTTGGTCCCGACAGTCGCTCGACATATATAAGCAATTTTAGGCGCATTTGTATATACATTGTCTGATGTCTGGCCAGATAACTGTATAATTAATTTAATGGTAAATGAGCTGATATACTGATCCAAGTGCTCATTGAGTTTATAGAAAGCGATAATGAATATATTGAGATAAATAAAAATAAATAAGTGATTTTACCAATAATTAAGTTATTTTCATTAAATATATTAAACATTTCAATTAGTATACATGGAGTTGACATAAAATATAATAGAAATGTTAGACTATTGAAAAATCTATTGCAATTCATAACCAATTTAGTAAACCTATTGTGTTTACTGATTACTATTAACAATTTTTTCGGATAAATAGTTTGCCATTTATTTGATCGATAATTTTTAATTATTTTAATAATTCTATCATTTATTTCATTGAATATCATTTTAACTAAACTTGAATAGGAATAACAAATCATAAATGTTGTATTTACTGTACCCATTGAATTGAATATAAATGTTATACTTAATAATAAATTAATAATTATTGTTATTAGCCATCGATAGGTATTGGTATCAAAATCAGTTACCAGTGCCCAGTAATACACATAAATATAGACAGTATTGCATACCAACAAAGTTAAATACGACATATATGTTAGATATATATATAAATTAGATTTAATTTCAATGATAACCGTTTCAATTGTTTTGGTTGTATTGAATGGGGAAATGTTTGACTATTGATTTGCGATAACATATCCCAGTAATATAGAGTATGTTTGTATTCATGATAACTATTTAGACAAAATCCTAAAGTTATGCCAAACGATCCGATACTCATAAGCAATGGAAATAGGAATGTTGTATCCAATAGATAGGATGGATCACCCAATAGATCCCTAACCCATAGCTATAGACATATTAAGCATTATATAATAAAAATTAAATTACAAAAAAAATATTTACAATCTTTATTACTTCATTGATTAGACTTATTGTTGTAAATTTGATGCCATTAATCAAAATCAATAGCTGTCACAACAGTACCAAAACTATACGTTTATTAGACAACTGTCCCCTTAGATAGTCGTCTATTGAATCATAAATAGTTATATAGTATTTGTTACGAATTTTATTGCATATATTGATCACTGAATCAAATGATTGATAACTTTTATAAATCTTTTTCATTGATCTGATTATTGATGACATAATTTAAATATAGTTATATTATACAATTTATTTATTATAATAATTATTTTATTTCAATTTAGTTCATTGAATATTATTTTAACTATACTTGAATAGGAATAATAAAACATAAATATTGAAATAATTGTACCCTATGATATAAATATAAATATTATACTTAATAATAGATTTATAATTATTGTTATTAGCCAACGATAGGTATTGGTATAAAAAAATCAGTTACCAGTGCCCAGTAATACACATAAATATAGACAGTATTGCATACCAACAAAGTTAAATACGACATATATGTTAGATATATATAAATTAGATTTAATTTCAATGATAACCGTTTCAATTGTTTCGGTTGTATTGGATGTTGTAGTGTTTGACTATTGATTTGCGATAACATATCCCAGTAATACAGTGTATGTCTGTATTCATGATAACTACTTAAACAAAATCCTAAAGTTATGCCAAACGATGCGATACTCATAAGCGATGGAAATAGAAATGTTGTATCAATCAGATAGGATGGATCTCCCAATAGATCCCTAACCCATAGCTATAGACATATTAAACAATATACTAAAAATTAAATTACATAAAAAAAATTTACAAACTTTATTACTTTATTGATTAGACCTATTGTTGTAAATTTAATACCATTAATCAAAACCAATATATGTGACAACAGTACCAATACTATACGTTTAGTAGACAACTGTCCCCTTAGATAGTCGTCTATTGATTCATAAATAGTTATTTAGTATTTGTTACGAATTTTATCGGATATAATGATTACTGATTCAAATGATTGATAACTTTTATAAATCTTTATCATTGATCTGATTATTGATGACATAATTCAAATAAAATTATATTTAAAATATAGTTTAATTATACTATTTATTTTTTAATACTATTTATTTAATTAATTTTATAATTAATTTGTTAACTAGATTTATATAAAAAAATATAATTAAATATTTTATTAAGAAATTACTTTTTATGGTAAAATTATATTAAATAACTATTATTTAAACTTTAATATTTAAAAACTTAATTTATATCTATATTAATTTATAATCAAATATATTTTTTAAATATAATTTTATACTATAAATTAATTATTAATTAAACATATTAGTAAAAGTTAGGTAAAACTTTATGATTATTTTTAAGATAATTTAATTAATAAGTTTTTGTGATATATTTATATATAAAAATATATTTATTAGATTATTATTTTTAAATAACTAATTCATTATACTTTACATAAATGTTAATGTGTTTTTTTTTGTTGTTAATTAATACACGCAAAATATTAATCATAATAATAATATATATATAATGCAATAATATTATTACTATGAAAATAATTTATTATTGCAAAAAAATATGTATTACTTGTATTTATTGATTATTAAAAAATACAAATCTATAAATTATTTAAATAATAATTAATTGCAAAAAAAAATATATTCTAGTATATTCTAGATCTTATTATTATTAATATAATATATATGTTATAAATAATAATTATTTTATAAAAAATAAATATTAATTATTAATTTTTTAAATATAAAATTTTTATAAAATAAATTGAATCTCTATAATAAAACTTATTAGTTATTAGTATATTTATATTATATAGTATTATAAATTAAATTATTTAAATTCTAATTTATGTATTTATTTTAACTTAATTAATTAAATCAAATAAAATTATAGATAAAATTATCTAGTAAATAAATAATTTATTATTTTAGCAAATAGTAATTTTTTAATAATAATAATAATAATAAATAAATAATAATATATAATCGTTTTATATTAGATATAAAATATGCTTATATAGTGTAATATAAATATACAATTAAATTTTATTAGTAATTTATTTTTAATTATTAATATATAATACACTATACTATTTAATATTTTTTTTATATAATAAATCAATTTATCTATAAATATGAATAAGTAATATAATATAATATTTATATTTAGTAGTTTTTAATAACTAAACTTTATATATAAAAAAATATATATTATTACACATTAAATAATTAAGTTATTTTTAACAGTTATTATTAAAATATTTTTTTTGTTATCTAATATAAGCCTATATTAATAACAATATATGATATTTATATATATATATACATACTTGTGTTAAAATTTATATCATATATATATATATATATATATATATGTTTAAACATTCAAACTCTCAACAAAATAAGATTTTAGACTACAACAAAAATAAATCGTATAAAGATTTTAAAACATATTTATTTATAAAATTTATATAAATTTATATATAAATAATGACAATCTTATTAATTTTTTTTTTGTATATTTAAATTTAATTACTAAATTTTTATACAATATTATTATAAATTTACACTATTTTATTTGTTACTTATCATTAAAATTGTAAAATAATAACATTATTATATTTATATATATATTAGTATTTTATGTGTCTATTCAGTTAAACTTAAATATTTTTTTCTAAAAAAAATCTTAAATATTAATTTAAAACTAAATTTTTAGTTTATTTTGATATTAAATTAATATATATAGTATTGTATATATAATTATTTCATGCATTCATAACTAATGGAAAATGTTTTTATTTTATTTTTTTAATAAAAAAATTAATCTCTTAAAAGAAAATTTTCATTATTATATATTTTTTATACTTTACATAAAATATTATTATTATTATTATTATTTTACGACAAAAATATATATTTTTTAATAATAAAAATCATTTTATTAAATAATAAATAATCATTTTATTAAATAATAAATAATCATTTTATTAAATAATAAATAATCATTTTATTAAATAATAAATAATCATTTTATATAATAATAATAAAAATCTTTAATTACATATTAATTATAATTATAATTAATTAATTATTAGAAAACGGATGTATGTATAGATTATAATAATAATGATAATTTATTTTTTTGTTGTTATTATTATAATAAAAATTAATTATTAATTAATTAATTAATTAGTAATAATTATTTATTTTTTTTCAGTAACTTTGTGAGGCATCGATTGGTGTCTATATTGAACTCAAACGTAAATTTATTGTTACAAAAATAATAATAAAATAAATAATTAATAAATAAAATTCAAATCAAACAAATAAATTCATTTAATATAATTATTATTAATATATTACAAATAATTAAAAAAAAAATATTGTATAAACTATTTGATACCTATAATTATTTTAGTGTTATTTAATAGTTATTAAAAAATTACACATTAATTAACTAACTTTTATTTTTTTTTTGTATTTAATTAGTAAATGTAATAAAATAAAAAAAAATAAGATATTTTACAACAACAAAAAAAAATCTGTTTTTTTTAAATCAATACTATTAATAACAACTTATGTTTTTTTTAATTAATTATTTAATTAGTCAAACAAACAAACAAATTAATAAAAATGTCCTCAAATGAGAGCACCGGCGGCGCTGACGACGCGGCCACCGGAGGTCTCGGCGATTACATGAAGACTACAACCACGCAAATCAAAGGCACGGATCCCGAAAATGTTAGACAACTGTGTCTACGAATGTGTCGCCAGTTTGTTGGCGGTATTTGGTCGACAACTTCGGTCCAATCGGTCGACAACAATATTCTGGTCAAACGATTGACCGGCGGTCTGACCAACAAAATCTATTTGTGCCAATTGTTGGCCAACAACGATGACTTAGCCGATGATACCGACTGTCCAACTAAACTGGTTATACGTTTGAATGCTAAACGATTTTGTATAGGCCATCACCAGGATGTCCACAAAGACTATATTATGGCCCCATTGTTAGGCCAGTTAGGTTTGGGACCGAAAATCTACGGGATATGCCCTGAGGGTCAAGTGTTGCAATACTATCCGGTAATTGTACTGTATATACAGTATATACTCTATATATACTGTATATAATATATACAGTATATATTCTATATATACTGTATATATACTGTATATATACTGTATATATACTGTATATATACTGTATATATATACTGTATATATACTGTATATATACTGTATATATATAATAGCATTATTACAAAAATTATTGATCTAAATAATACATATCTAACCGTTAAAAAAAATTAATTATGACCCAGCTTAAATATGACAAAAAATTAATTAATTATTTATTTATGTTATATTCAATGTTATATACACTATATATATATAAATAGTATTTTTTAATAATTTATTGAATAAATTATCTTTTTTTTATGTTTACTCTAATGGTATGTATGAAAAGCACCGACATTTCACTGAAAATGATATGACAGACAAGCAATTGGTGGGAAAGTTAGCTAAAATGTTGGCACAGTTTCACCAATTGGATGCACCCATTAGTAAACATAGCGATTGGATACTTGACTTTTGTACGGATGGTTTGGCTAAACTAGTGGACAGGGAGTCTGAACTGATAGAAAAGTTCAATGAATATAATTGTCTAAACTTTCAATCAATTGATTTAAAATTGGAGATGAATTGGCTGATTGAGTCATTGGAAACCTATATGTCCTCTCATACTACTGGTGTCGACACCGACACCGACACCGACACCACCACTGCTGACAGGTTTGTCTTAACCCATGCAGACTTCCGATGCGGAAACATATGGGTAACCAATGATAGCACAGGTAGTCTATTGTTAAGCGATTTTGATCACTCATCCTATGGCAGTCGTGGTCTGGATTTAGGTCTACTATTCAGTGAGTTTGTCCGTAAATCGCCGATAGATTTTCCCGATGATCAACTAATGCGCCGATTTATTGCCGACTATATCGGCGAAAGTGGTCGACTTTGCGACGGCGACGTCGGCGACGGCAATGATGACCAAAAGTGGTCAAAACGATCGGTCAATTCAGTGGATTCGGTGCTAAATGAATGCAAATTTTTCATAATAGCCTATCATTTGATTGTTATGTTTATCATTATTATGAGCGACAATGAGGTGCCGTTAGACGAAAAAACTTCATATGTATGTATAGATGTTATAATTAAAATAATAAAAATTTAATTTGTTTTTATAAAAAAATAATTATTATTTTATAAATTAATTAATAATTAATTTATTTTAAAAATTTAATTGCAGGCAATTTGTGATGCATCTATTGGTATCTATATTGAACTAAAACGTAAATTTATTGCCCATAAAAAATAAATAATTAATTAATTTTAATTAATAGTAATTAATTTTAAAATATTACAAAAATTATAAAAATATAATTTTAAATGTTGTAGTTTTAATATATGTTTTTTTATAATTGTAATTGTGTTTCTATTATAATTTAATTATTAAAGTTATTATTATTATTATTATTAGCAAATAATTATTATTTAATTAATAAATTTTCATGAATTTAAAGAATTAATTATTTTTTTCATATTCATATAATATTATTATAAATTAAATAAATTAAGCAATAATTTGTGAATATTTTTTTTGAATACTAAGCATAGCTGTTATAATAATAATAATAATTTAATTTAATTTTTAAAAAATATTATTATTATATAAATTATTTAATTATTATTATTATTGATAAATATTTTATTGCAGTCAATTTGCGACACATCTATTGGCATTTATATTGAACTATTGAACTATAAATTTATTTTACAATACAAAATTAATTAATTGTTAAATAATTTTTTTTTTAAATATTAATAATATCAGTATTTAAGTATAACTAACCACTTGAACATTGGATTGTAAATAAAATAAAAAATATATCAATAAATAGTTAAACACTCGTAAATCATTTTAATCTTAAGAAAAAAATGTATAATAATATTTATAAAATAAATACAAATATTTAATGTTTATTTATTTTTTTATGAAACAAAATTTAAAAAATTACATTTAAGTAATTAGTAACTAAATTTTTTTTTGTTTATTAATTTTTAATTAAATCAAATTATTAATTATGTTTAATAAAAATATTTATTATTTATTGTTTTTTATTAAAACAACAATTACTATATGCTATTTAATAGTATCAATATTAATAGCATCCATAGATAATGTAATTACAGTATAAGTTATTATAAATGATATTTTTATTTAAAATAAAAAAATTTTGTTTTAAAAAAATTAATTTTTCTTATTATAAACTATTTTATTAGTTATCACAAAATATCACTAATAATAATAATAATAATAACAGTATTATATACATATGTGGTGGCGATACTGTAGATAAGGCATATCTACAACAATGTTGGAAATATAATAATAATAATAATAATTTTATTGATAATAATGGTTCGGGTAATAATAATAATAATTGGTTACCCATAAAATCCCTGTCCATTGGACGCGACCGGTTTGGTTTCATATCATTTGATAGCAAACTCTATGCTATTGGCGGACATAATGTATTGAAATATATATATATTTTATTTAATTATTTTTTTTAATAAACCAAATAATTAACATAATTTTTTTTATACATTTTAATAAAATGCTGATTAAATTAAAATAAATATCTAAATAAATAACAGATTTATGGCGAAACAAATACAGTTGAATCATATGATCCGCAAACAAATAGTTGGCAACCAATGAAACCGTTAAATATTATGAGAGAGTATTTATTTTTAAAAATAAAATAAAATATTTATATTTTAAATAACTTAAATTAATTGAATAATTTTTTAGCAATTTTATTAATATTATATATCTAAAAAAAATATTGTAAATTTATTAATTAATTTTTTATATATATATAAAAAATTAATTTTCTTTATTAGAGTCTCAAACGCGGCTGTAATTAACAATACTATTGTTGTTTGCGGCGGTTATGTCTCTAAATCGGGTAATTATTTTTAATAATAATTATTTTATTTTATTTTTAAAAAATAATTATAAAATTTATTAAATTAATTAAATTATAAATTAAAAATAAATTTTTAAATACAAATTTTTTTTTGTTTTGATAGACGAATATTTAAATAGTTGCGAACATTATTCTATAGAAACTAATGACTGGTATTTTGGTTCAAATTTAAGCGAAAATAAGACAGATTTGGCACTTGTTGTACACAATGGACTTGTGTTGTATGCTATAGGAGGCTATCATCCGACTACTGGTGCCATGAATACAGTGGAAAGGTATGATTTGGTTAGTCGACAGTGGAAACCGATGGCCAGTATGCATACTAAGAGGTTAGGGATTAATAATTAAAAATATTTTTTTAATACACTTATCGATTATGCGGTTTCATACGGTATATACATAATAGATATTCAATGGGTTGTACAGTATTTATGGACAAAATATATGTTTGCGGCGGCGGTGGCGGTGGCGGTCATAATACATGTGAAACATACGATCCCATTGCTAACCAATGGACACCAATTGGTAGTTATTATTATTATTTAAATTATTAAATATATGATAAAAACTAATAATAAGATTTATATAACTTTTTTTAAAAAAAATTAATTAATAATTTTTTAGGTTCAATGATTGAAAAGCGCATTGAATTTCGTCTAGTTGTCCATGGTGATAATCAATTATTATATGCACTAGGTGGTTTTCCATGTAATATTATATAACTATATTTTATTTTTTAATTAATTAAAAAAAAATATTTAATGTATTTTTGTTGTTGTTGTTTATGATTTTTATTTTATTTTTTTTTTTTTGGTTAGATTTAAATTCAATTGAATTATATGATTATCGTAGCAATCAATGGCATACAAGTAGCCAAACATTACCGTATGAATTGTTTGCATTTGGGGTAAATACTAGTATATATATTATATACTATAATTATATATATATATATATATATGATTTATTTTTTTATATATAATACTAAACAAAATTTCTAATCAATGATTATTTTATTTATTTATTTTTTTTGATGTTATTTATAGGCAACAACACTATATTATTAGTTTAATTTAAAAAAAAACTAAAAATATTAAAGATATTAAACAAAATAAATATTGTAATACTAATACTATAAAATAAATATCATTGTTATATGATTATTATTATTATTATTATAAAAAAATTATTAATAAATATTAACATATGTTTTTTAATATATATATATATTATAAAATAATTTTTTATAGTGCAATTTAAATATATATATATATATATATATATATATATATATAAATATTATATATGTTTAATAACCAATTAATTAATTAATTTTATTAACAGTATTTAAACTAAACTTATATATTTTATAAAACTATTATATGTTAATAATATTTTATTTATTTATTTTGATTTAAAATAATAATAATAATTAATTTCAAATTTTCTTAATTTTGAAATAAAAATCAACTCTAGATTATTATGTTTTAGAAAATTAAATCATGATTTTATTAAACAAACAAATAAAACAACATATTATTTACAAATTTTGATAACAATTTAAAAAAAAGTAATTTTAATTATAATAACAACAAATATGAAATCACAATAACAACAACAAAATAAAACAACAAAAAACAAATATATTTATAAAAAAAAATAATACAATAATTTTGAGCAAACAATTTGAGAAAATCAATAACAAAAAAAAATAAAGATTTTTGTAACACATTTTAAACACAAAAACAGTAAATATTTATATGAAATAATGTGTAAAAATTTTTAACAATTTAAAAAAATACATAATTAATTAACTAAACAATTAATTACAAATTTTTGTTAACTAATAAAAATAATGTATGATTTATATATAAATATATATATATGGAAACTATTTGTGTGTGATTGTATGTATCTGTACGTGTGTTTTGGCTAATAATAATAATTAAATAATAATAATATAATTATTATTATTTATTATTATTAAGTAGTAAATGCAGCTCATTATAGGAGATTATACTTTTAAAAAAAAAATTAATTTAATTTTTTTTTCGTAAACAATAATTTAGAGATTAATTTTATGAACAATTTTTTTTAACTTTCTTTAAATGACTGGAATTAATAGTAATTAATAAAATAATAATAATAATAATAATTAAAAAACAAATAAATATTAATAATTAATTTATAATAAATTTAAAAAATTAAACTAGATAAACAATTTCAATAATTTAGTAAAGGGGGATTGATTGTGTATGAGTGTGGAGGGGGGTAAATTATTTAAATTTTTTTTTAAATAGGAACTGGTAAATAATAATAATAATAATTAAAATATTTTTCAAAAAAAAAATCAACAAATTTAAACAAAACAAAATAACAACAAATTAAAAATATTGTGAAAAAAATATATAATTATTATTATTAAAACTTATTAAAATATATTTTTGGAGGACAGGTATATAAATAAATATATATATATCTATTAATATCTAGTTTCTAAGTATTGGACAGTTAGTAGACCCTGTATTTTAATGATTGTATGTATGTATGTATGTATGTATGTATGTRTGTGTGTGTGTATGTATGTAATGTTAAATGTCAAGCACCTGATGATGATAACCCTAAGGTTTACCTAATTAATAGGTAATAACAAACATGTAGTAATAGCCCACACCTACCCACTACCCCCCCCCCCCCCAAAAAAAAACCTGATGTATGTGTGTATGTAAATAGTGGGCGCCCTATCTCTCTATTATTTTATTAATAAAAAAATATGGGACACAACAAAAATTTTGGCACTTATAGGAAATGTATGATTACTAAAAACCAACAAAAAAACAAATGTGATGTGAAATACTAATTAACAAAAAAATTATAATAACTTTCAAAACAAACAATTTTTTAAAAAGACAAAACTAAAACATCACTTAAACATAACATTAACAACACTAACTCTAAATCTTATTTATAATAAAATGATCATGGATGATTAATTATATATATATATATATATATATAAAATTAGTAAAAATTTAGTATAATATATATAATGGACAGTTAGATTTTTTTTGTTTATAGTATCAATATTGTTTTAAAATAAAAAAAAATAAAACTAAAAAATAATAATAGTATAGATGATGATATATGATTACAACGATGGCGGATGCAATGATAACTAATATAATATATATATATATTGTGGATGTATAGATGGATGGATGGATGGATAGATGGATGGCTACTACAGGCTACTCTAGCTCAGGTATATATAGAGTATTATATATATATATATATGGTGTGTTTGTTAGGCACACACACACACACACACACTGGTAGGGTATTATAATTATGATTTTTTTATTTTTAGTAACTACCCTCACCGCCATAACCGCCTCCATAGCCGCCACCGTTACCGCCGCCACCGTATCCGCCGCCGCCACCACCGTAACCGCCCTCCGAGTAGCCGCCGTCAACATAGCTGGGCTCTTGCATTACCGGATAGGGATCGGCGTACGGCTCATGTACTTCAATGATGATTTAAAAAAAATAAATAAATATTTAATAATTAATTAATTAATTAATTATTAAAAATAATTACCTGGGATATTGTGTGTAATGGGAATTGCGTGATGTTTTTTATGTACAACCACTGGGTGTTCAGGTTTCTCGATCCTATAGGTTGGTAGGGGTAGGGATGGTAGGGGTAGGGGTTAGAGAGAAAAAAAAACAATTAAAAATTAATTAGTTTGAATTTTAAATGAAAAAATTATTTTTTTATATATATATATAATAGTTATTATTATTATTATTAATTTTATGTGATTTGGTATTAAAAATTTATTTTTTATCAAAAAATAAATCTAGTATTTTAAACTTAAAAAAAACTAAAATTATCCCTTTTATCATAAAAAAATTTAGTTTAATTTATTTTTAGAAAAAAATAATAATAATTAATTATTATTATTATTATTAACTATAAAAACTATTTAACCAAATAAAGCGTATTAAATACTAATTTTTTTTTATATTTAATTTGTATAAATTAGAGAAAAAAATATAAAAATAAATTTTTCAAAAAAATCTATTTAATTATACAAATATAAATATATTTTTTCAAAAAAAATTATAACATTTATAAATAAATAGATAGATAGATATACAGTATATACCCCCGCATAGCAATATATATATATATATATATATGAGAGTAGCCCTCGAGCTTTAATTACTTATAAAAAAATAATAAATGATTAGCGAAAAAAATTATATTATATAAAATTAAAAAAAAAATATTTTAAAAAAATATTTAGGCTAAAATTGTTTTTTTTAGATATAAAACTACATATAATATGATATTTATAATCTAACTTAATAAATTAAATTTCCTAATATGCATATAAAAAATAAATAGAAAATAAACTTAAAATAAATAAATTCCTAAAAATTAGTGGGAATTATATATATATATTGCCTAAATATATTAAGTATATTAATAGTTATAATATATTATATATATATATCTTTAAGCGTGTGCCCCAAAAATTAATACACATATCTTTTTTTATTTTAAATACTATATATAGTATTTAGAGAGAGAGAGAGAGAGAGAGAGAGAGAGAGAGAGAGAGAGAGAGAGAGAGAGAGAGAGAGAGAGAGAGAGAGAGAGAGAGAGAGAGAGAGAGAGAAACTTAAAAAGATATAATCGAGAGTTTATTGAATGAAAATAAATTAGTAAATTATATTATACATGTATACAAGTATCTAAATGAATATATATATATATATATATTGTATATATTTATATAATTTGGTTTTTTTGTTTTAAAAAAAGACAACTAACTATTTATAGCCGTATTTTTATTATTATTATTATTATTATTAAATACATTTAATGTGCTCTACATTTGGTTTGGGCTCTTAAATGTAGGTCTGAGAGTCTCGCGGATGAAAAATATTATTTATATACTGTATATATATATAGTATAGAAAAATTTTTTTTCGTATATATATATACCAAAAAATATCAGTTCCCCCCCCCCTCTTAAACAACTAACTAAACATACATAATATATATATATAAATAACAGTTTTACTTATTTTAAATTGCATTAACATATATATATATATATACAGTTTAGATAATAATAATAATTATTATTATTAGTATATATTAATATATATATATATATATATATACAATATATTTGATAAAATAATTATAGTATAAGTAGCAAAAAAAATATGTATGGAAATCAAAAAAACAAAACATTAAAAAAACTTTTACTCTAAATAAATATTTCCGAAACATTTATATATTTATATATAAATATATATTTAGAAATTAAAACTTTATTTTTTTAGGGGAGAAAATAAATTTTTTCTATTGAGTAGTCTATTACTTAATAATACATTATATTAGTTTATTTTTGTAATTGAAATAATAATAATAATTATTATTATTATTATTATTAAAATTATGGCATTTTTTGTTGTTTTTGAAGATTTCTATATAAATTTATATTTATATAAATAGATTGAAATTATGTGTTAACTAAAAACACAAAAAAAACACAATAACAACAACACATGCATAATAAATATTATTATATTATTATAATATAAATATAAATACATAAAATTATTATATGTTTTATAACTTTAAACACAAACAAAACATATTAGCATTTTTATTAAAAAATTGCAAATTTTTTAAAAACTGTTGTTAAATTTATATACATATTTTAAAGTTATTATTAGTTTAGTAAAATATTTTTGAAAATAATATTTTATTTTTATTTAAACTAAAATAATTAAATAAAAACTTACTTTAATGGCAGTGGAAGCGGTAGAGGAATGGGTAGTATACCAAACTTGGGCTCTAATTTATAATTTAAAAAAAAAATTAAATATAAAAATTAGTTAATTGTTTTTTTTTTGTTGAAAATAAATTATCCTACAATTATAGTTAAAAAAAATAATAATTATACTTTAAAAATATCATTTGAAAATAAATATATTTATATCCGATAATTTTTAATTACACACTAACTTAACTAGTTGTAATCAATTTAACTATGTAATTAAAAAAAATATTATTTATAAAAAAAACATTATAAAAATTATCATATATAATTTTTAATATATATATATATATATATGAGGTTACTTTTATTTAGTAGACTATTGAATAATAAATTTATCTATTTTTAAAAAAATAAATTAAAAAATAAATAAAATCAATTTAAATCCTATACAAAAATCTATAAATTTGAGAGAAAAAAAACATATTTATTAATTTATTATAACTAAATAACTTATTTAGAAAAAAAAATGATAATAATTTTATTTAACAATATTATATATCATTTATTGATAATTAATTTTTACGTAAAAATTAATTATATTAATAATAAAATAATAATTAATTAATTTAAAAAAAATATATATATATAAATAAATAAATAAAACTTACTCTTAGATTTCAATAGGAACAGTAGGGCACCAATTTTTTTCAGCTTCTGTAGCAATTTTTTGTCGCCCTTTACCGGCTTCATGTGATCACTGATAAGCACCAGCTGTAGGCCAAGTATGGCCACAATGACCAGTGTCGACATACGTCTACTACTATATCCTAATGTCATTTTTTTTTGTTTTTGTTTGTTTTTAAACGGTTAGATTAGAGGTCCTCCTATTATTGAATAGATAGGATGATATTGAATGGGATGTTTTTAGAGTAATAGATTCAAACACAGTAATTCAAAACAAAAAAAATAAAATAAAATAATTTCAATTGAAATTATTTTTAAAAAAAATATATTTATTAATCTCTTACTTATATAGAGTGAGAGTATTATTATTATTATTATTAATAATTAAATAAATTAAACTCAATATATATATGTTTCACACAAAATGTTTTGAACAAATAAAACAAAAACTGTGTCCCAAAATCATGAGCTTATATAGTGGTCTCTCTTTCATCTATAGGCTACAGATATATACCTGTATTTTGTTGAACTGTATATATATATATATATATATATATATAGGTATATATATCCCTCTAAGCTAACGGTATTCACGTGAGTAGTAGTTGTATGTGTGTGTGTGTGTGCCTTAAAAAAACGTCTGGTCTGTTACCCCCCCTCCCCCTCCAACTTAATATACCAGTATTTTACTATATATATATATATAGTATATATATATTTATTTATTTATACTACAGGTTAATACAAGATTTTATTTTTTTACTCTTTATTTTCTAACGGCACTAGAATTTTTCAAAAAGTATATATATATATATATATATACATAATATATATATATACTGTATATATAGTGTATATATATATAGATATATAGATAGATACCTGTATGTGTGTATAGATAACTGTTAAAATACAGGTATGTATGTATGTGTGCAATGACCCACTCACCCGAATTTTAAGCACTTTTTCTATCTCCCGGTGCTCTCTCTCTCTCTCTCTCTCTCTCATAGTATATATATATATGGGATGCCTATGATGTGGCCGCGCGCGCGACTACTACTACTACTACTACTACCAGTCATACAAGTCCTCACTATACATACATATACCTACCTATCCATTGGTTTCCCCCCCCATTTAGTCGGCAAATAATAATAATAATAATAATATTCCTATCTTTTTTTGTGTGTATGTGTTTCCCATTCACTTGTGTATAATATGTGTGCTCCCAGTGCTCACACACATACACACACACACACAGTGCCGTGTAATCGGCCATCAATTTGAGAGAGAGAAAAAACTACCTGTGCCTGACTGCTGCCTGTTTCACACACACACACACACACACACACACACACAAATTTATTATAATAAAAAAAATTATTAAATATATATATATATATAATATAAAAAAAAATTAACTCAAGTATCTGTGCCCCCGACTGCCAGTACATTGATCTATGCACTCACTGTTTATTGACTTTTTATTATTATTATTATTATTAAATTTTACAATTAAAAATATTTAGTGTAGAAAAATTTATAATAAAAAAAATTTTTAAATAAAAAAATATATTTTTTTTTACAAAAATTGTCAGAAAAAATGTGAAATAATTTTTTTTTGTTTAAATTTTATTAACTAAAAGATTAAATATTTGTTTGTCTTTGTCTGTATATATAAAAGTTTTTTTTTCTGTTAACAATTTTTAACGGTTTTTATTATTTATATATTTATAATATTAAATGTAATTTTAGGGTATTTTTTTCTATTAATTAATTAATTAATTTATATATATTTTACTAAATATTTGTTACAATAATATAATATTTTTTTTTGTTATTTATATATATATAATATTTACCATAAAATTTAATATTAATATTTATTTCTAATAGATATAAACTAAATAAATATTTTAATGTTATTAAATGCTTATCAAATTAATATTTATTTTTTAAAAAATATAAATATATATTTATCTGATAATACAATATTTGTTTAAAAAATATTTATAAATAACTATTATAGTAGTAATAATAATAATAACAATATTATTAATAATATTGTTATTATTATTATTATTATCATCATATAATACTGTACTTAAATAATAAATTATTACAATAAAAAAACATGTTTACAATTTATGTGATACAAAAAAATAAAATAAATAGAAATCTATTTAAATAATAATAATAATAATTTTAAATTTAAACTCACAAATAAAAAAAATTATAAATAATATAATTATTATACTATAACTTATAATTTCATACATTAGAAAATAAAAACAATATTATAGTTTTACTACAGTATTAGTTATGTAAACATTTATTATATCTATTATTCAAAAATAGTTTAGTTTTTTTTAAAAAAATAAATACAATTTTGTTGTTTTTTATTTAATTTTCAAATCTAATTATAATTATCAATATATATATATATATATATATATATAGTATATTAGTAGTAATATTTGGTTCCGTCATTCATTTACATTCAATTACTACTATATATATATTGTAATATAAATAAATCTATAAATACTATATATATTTACAGAGAGAGAGAGAGAGAGAGAGAGAGAGAGAGAGAGAGAGAGAGAGAGAGAGAGAGAGAGAGAGAGAGAGAGAGAGAGAGAGAGAGAGAGAGAGATCTATGAAATTGTTTAGTTGTTTAGCACATGACCTCCGGTAAGACCTGAAGATAAAAAAAATATACAAAAAAAATCATACATTTAGTGCACCGGTATATTAAATATATATATATATATACTGTATATATACCGTATATAAAACGTTATGTGATGTAAAATAGTCATATAATTTCATAAGAAAAATACTTATATATATATATATATACAGTATATATATAAATATATAAATATAAACTATTAATATATTTTTTTCCACATAATTTATGCACACATTTTATTATATGACTTTTATTTAAAACAAAAAACTACTAATTTAAAATAAAAAAAAATATAAATATATATATAAACTACTTATTTTTTCACTAAAAATTTTAATTTTAAATAATAATAATAATAATAGTCAATGAAATTGCATGAATAGATAAATATTCAGTATTTATATTTTTGTAATTTTATTGTATAATAAAATTTATTTATTTTGAATAAAATTAAATGAATTTATTTTTGTTAAATAGATATTTGTTTTAAAGTTTATAAAAAAACAAATTCATTATGTATTCATAAATTGTTTTTGTTTTTTTATTATAACAGTATTATTATTATTATTATTATTATTATTATAATTATTAATATTAATGCTATACTAATAAATTAAAATAATAATAATAACAATAATAATTGTTTACATTTAAAACCATTTATAATTTTTTTTGAATTTAAATATTGTTATCATAACTAACTATAAATAGAAATTATATTTATTATTGAAATAAATATATATATATATATTGTATAAATAATATATAAATATTGATAAATATTTGTGACATCTAATATATTTTTTTAATTATAATATTATATTTTTTTTAGTTAATTTTACAATAAAAATGTACTAAATTATATGGATATTAATAATAAAAAATAATATAACAGTTTATAATCTGTAAATTATTAATTTTATAATTTATATTTATACTAAAATTTAGTTATAATTTTTTTTTTGAAATTAAAAATTATATTGAAATTAATGTTCAATTTGTCTATTTTACTCGTAGTATATAATATATGTAATTACTTAAAAAAAATTACTATTTATTTTACAATAAAAAATTTAATTTGAATTATATATATATATATACTATGATATTAATTTACAATTGATTTTTATAAAAAAAAAATCTGTTTAATTAATATATATATATACACTGTTTATTGATTGTAAGTATAGGTATTTTTTTCATTTAATAAAAAGTTAATGAACTTTTTGCATACCATTCCCATTCACAAGTATTATTATTATTATTATTATTATTATTATTATTTTTATTTGGGAAGCCCTCGGAGGCTAAACATTAATTTGTGTAACAGTTCCGGATTATTACTACTAGTTATGTAATCTCTCTCTCTCTCTCTCTCTCTCTCTCTCTCTCTCTCTCTCTCTCTCTCTCTCTCTCTCTCTCTCTCTCTCTCTCTCTCTCTCTCTCTCTCTCTCTCTCTCTCTCATTGCTCTCTCTCTCTCTCTCTCTCTCTCTCTCTCTCTCTCTCTCTCTCTCTCTCTCTCTCTCTCTCTCTCTCTCTCTCTCTCTCTCTCTCTCTCTCTCTCTCTCTCTCTCTCTCTCTCTCTCTCTCTCTTCTCTCTCTCTCTTCTCTCACACAATTTATATTACTATATTTATTTAGCTAATTTCCCTTATTATTACTACTAAACTATTTTGTAAAATATCATATATATATATATATATATATATATACTGTAAAAAAACTATAACTGTATTAATAGCATAGCCATATCGTTTATATWTATATATATAAAAAATAATTTTTAATTAATATATTTTATATGTTAGTGTTAATATAAAACAAAATACATACTGTACTAACATATATATATATATATATATATATATAAATTTGATATAAAATAATATACTGTACTGTATTATAAAAATACAGGTAAAATATTATATATATATATAAAGTATAAAGTAGTATATGATATATTATATAATATATGACTTTACATTTAATAGTAATAATAATAATACTAACAATAATCATAAATAATATTTTTATTTTTTTTCAAAAAATATGATATATAAATATTTTTAAGTAATTAAAATGATTTTTCTTGTCTAATGATTACTACAGTTTCCCCCCTTTAGATCTCTCTCTCTCTCTCTCTCTCTCTCTCTCTCTCTCTCTCTCTCTCTCTCTCTCTCTCTCTCTCTTTCTATCAAATAATTGCTATCTAACAGTACACACATAACCTCATTATAAATACATTTATTAAAATTGAAAAAATGTTGTTTCATTAAAAACAAATATAATATTAAGTTATATATATATATATATATATAATATAATAATAGTAATACACATATTATAAACTGTAAAATAATAATAATAATGAAAAATAATTAATTTCTTGTTTCTAAATATCTTTATTATTATTATTATTATTATTACTATTATTATCATTAGTATTACGATCTGTAAATGAAAACGAGATTTCAACTCAAAAAACAAAAACAAAAAATTATTTCAACAAAAAAAAAATTCAAATAAATTCAAAATGTGTTTCTAAATATAAATATTTTATTTTATTTTTTTGTTGTTGTTGTTGATGTAAATCACATAAACTTTAAAATACTAATTAATTAAAATATATATTTAAAGAATATTTCTTATAATTATAATAACTTAATTATTTTTTAAAAAAAATATATACATAATCTTATTATATTAAATTTTAATCCTATTATAATTTACAACAACAACAACAAAAACTTTTATTAGAAATTATTTAAAAGTTTTATTTTAAACTATATATTTGAAAAAAATATATTTTGCTAATTAATAATATATATATATATATATATATATATAATATAATAACTACTTATAACTATTATTTTTTTTGAAAATAGCTTTTTAATCTATTTAACTTAAATAATTTATATACAAAATATTGTTTTATTATTATTATTATTATTATTATATTAATAATTACATTATAATAATATTAAAGTATTATATATATATATATACATATTATTAAATGAAAATATAATTGCATAAAATAATTAAACGTTAATATAGTTTAAAATTTTATGAGTATAAATATAATATAATTTATTTATTTTTTATCTAAATTGTGATAAATTAAGCTAAAATATTGCTAATATATATATATATATATATATATATATATATATATATATATATATATATATATATATATAGTTATATAGTTTAATTAATAGCAGATGTTAACATACATATATAAAATATATAAATATATAAGTTATATATTTTAAATAAGTTTATTTTTTTGAGCAATTTTTTGAGGAAAATTTAATTTTAGATAAAAAAACTTTTAAGTTAATGTTAAGATTTTTTTTGTTGCAAAAATATAGTGAGCAATCAATTATTTACTATAAATAAAATTGTTTTTTTTAAATAAAATATTAAATAATTAAATTGAGTTTTTTTGTGTGTGTGGATATAGTTTACAATTATATTTATCTAAATAATATATTAAATTTTTGCTTATAATTTGTATACTGTTTTTTAATAACAAACAAACAAACAAATAAAAAAAATTTATATTAACATATAGATTATGATAAATTATATTACAGTATTAATAATAATAATAATAACTTATAGTTAAATAAATGGGTTATTAATGGGAGATAAAAGATTAGTAGATCAATGAGTATATATATATATATATATATATATATATATATATATATATATATATAATATTATTAAATGCTTAATAAATAATAGTTAAATAAATAAATTTTATTTAAATTTAATATGATATCATATAAAAATAAAAATTATGAAAATAAATTAATTGTTATAAATAGTTATATTATATTTTAACAGTAGTTTATTTGTTTTAATTAGATTTAAATTTATTATCTATTGTTTGCATTATTATTATTATTAATTTCTACATTAAATCTGATAAATCATTTTGCAAAACATTATTTTTAAAATTAACTTAAATCTCATATTACTATTATATTATATGAAAATAATTATCAAATACTTGTCAACTTTATATATTTATTAATAGTTTAAAAAAATTATTATTTTTAATTATTACAGTATTACTTATAAATAAAATGTTTTATCAAAATTTGTATAACTTTTTCATTTAGGTTTTATATTATAATTGTCTTATATTATAATAATATAAGATATATATATATATATTAATGTTTATATCAATTGTTTCCTTAATTTATTTGTTATTTATTACAGATTATAATAATGTTTTTATTAAAAACGATATTTTAAATATAATGTAATTTAATTTTTTTTATTTCAAATAAAATTTAATAGTTATATATATATAAATATTAGTAATTTATTACTATATATGAATACTATAAGGAAATAAATATTACTAATAATACTAAATATTAATAATATTTATTAATAATAATTACTATATTTATATGTTCATTAAGAGATTGTACATTAAAAATAATATATATTAAACTTAATACTCATTTATTTTTATTAAAATAAAAAAAAATTAAAAAATGTATAAAAAACAACTTAAAATAAATTGATTGCTTGAAAACATTTTACTTATGATTTTAATTATAGTTTTGTCATTTATTAGGGAAAAAACACAGTTTTTTTTAATACATCAGATAATGGTTTTTATTTATATCAATATATAGTATATATATATAAATATATATATATATATTATAACATTTAAAAAATATATGTAAATCATATGATATATATCACTTGCATTTTTTTAAATGCATTAATTAGTAGCAAACAAGTTGCTAACCATTTATGATATTTATGTTATATGTATGTAATATATATATATATATATATAATTATATATATATATATATAAACCTATTAACTTAGAAATATATATATATATATATATAACTTAATATATATATATATAATAAACCTATAACTTTAAGATATATCCCAGACTTATTAAGTTTTAATATATTAATATAAAATGTTTTATTTAAAAAAAATAATTATTATTTAATTATATTACTTTCACTCCATAAGTGAAAACTTTAATATATTTACAGAATTACCTAAATATATATATATATATATATATATATATATATAATACTATTATAATAATATAGTAATTATTATTATTAGTGTAATAAAATTATTTAAAAAAAATAATCAGATTTTACTAGAAATTTGGAGAAAAAAAATAAAAAAAATTTTGTGTACTCTCTCTCTCTCTCTCTCTCTCTCTCTCTCTCTCTCTCTCTCTCTCTCTCTTCTCTCTCTCACTGTTAGACTATTGATGTGTAGGAAACATATAATATGAATACAAAAAAAAATAAATTATACATTAAGTTATAATTTTTACTACTAATGTTTAGGTAATATAATGTTACCAAAAAAAAATTATATACATTTAAAAACATATGTAAATCAACAATAAATACAACAACAACAACAACAACAACAAAAACAACAAAAGTTTTCATATATTTTTATATTTATTATTATATATATATATAACACAAACACATACTTAATGAGACATAAATTAAATTTTTACTAAACTATGATATAAATAAATAACTTTTAGTAAAAAAAAAATTTATATGTATTTTAATTTTATCATAAAAAAACTATGTTACTAAATATATATATATATATATATATATATATAAATTATATTATAATCCCGGAAATGTGATAAAATAATTTTTGATTTTTTTTTGAAAAAAAATTATCAAACAAAAAAAATTAAAACAAAAAATTAAATATATATTTTTAATAAAAATAAAATATTTATGCATAACTATGACCTCATAATTATTTACTAAACATTTAATCAAACAAAAACAACAAAAAAATGTTATATTTATATCTATTAATATATATATATACTGTATATATATAATAAAATATTATTATTATTATTAATATGTATTTACAAACAGTTAGACATTTATAAATCAATAGATCATAATTTGTTTTACAACACACAAAAAAAACATTATTATTATATATTATATACAACTAATTAATCATATTTTTTATTGATTTATTTTATTTGGAAAATTTTTTCTCACTAATTTGTAAACTAAATAATGTTTTACTGATTTATTTTTTGATAGACTAAAATAAATAATATTTTCTAAAATTTAACATTTTTACAAAAATTTTTATGATATTTTTGTTGTTGTTGTTGAAATATATTTATATAGTTATTGATTAATATTTTTTTAGTATATTTTAGATGGTTTAGACAAAACAACTAATATAATAAATAACTAAACAATTAAATCATTAAAACAAAATTATATATATATCAGTAGTGTATATAAACTTTAAAAAAAATTCAAAATATATTTTTAGAAAATATTAGAAGAAATTAATTAAAAAAAATATATAATAAATTTTATAACATAATAACAAATTAATAAATTTTAAAAAAATAAAATAAATTATTACTTTTAAGTGCATTTTATTAGCAAATTGTTTAACTTAAATATTACAGTATATATTATATAATAATATTAGTAGTATTATTATAGTTATCTAATAATAATAAACAAAATTATAATAATAATGATATAATATTTAATAAAAACAAAAATTAAATTTTATTGATAGAAACTTTAAATCTTTTTAACAAATAGTATATAATATAATAAATTAAAAATATATTTCTAAATATATATATATAAATAATTTATTGTTTTTTTTAATAAATTAATTTAACAAATAAAAACATTTACAAAACAATTACATATAATGTCAATTATTATTGATTAAATTAAGTTTAATAAATTGCAATAAAATCCAATTGTATATATATTAAGCATATTTAATATTTTTTTTAAAAAAACATAAAAATTCAATTAAATTTTATGACTATTAATTTTGTTAGTTTATTTTTATGTATTATTATAAATAAATTCAAAATAAAAATAACAGTAAAAATCAAAAAATAATAGTTTTAATGTAGTAATACAATCAGCAATTAATTAGATTATCATTTATCATATCATTATCTTTAGTATTATTATTATTGTTGTTATTATTATTATAGTTAAAAAATATTTAATAGTAACTTATAATAATAATTTAAAAACAATAACAATCTCTAAAAATTGAAATTAACAATAAATTTTTTTTAATGTAATAATTATAACATTAAACCTAAAACAAAACAACAATTTAATGACTTAAATAATTTAAAAAATATTTTTTTTTGTTAAAAATTATATATATATATATATTATTGATAACGTAATCTAATTATTTTTTATACTAAACATTATTTTTAATACTGTCTAAAAAATTTTTTTGCTTAAAAAAACATATTTATTTATATAAATATTATTTTGTGATCAAAATATATATATATATATTTTCGCAACTATTTCACAATTGTTTTTTTAATTTCAAAATATACTAATTTTAGTACTAATATTATTATTTTTTTGGTTTAAGTTTTTTTCCTACAGTTAATCTATTTAAACAGTATATTTATAACATGACATCAACAACAATAAAATAATAATAATAAAATACAAACAAAAATTAATTAATCATAATTTAATTTATAATAAATAATAAACAATATATCACTCTTGAATAATAATAATAATAATAATAATATAAATAATAGTAAAAAAAATAATTTTTTTAAGTATGCACTTCATGTATAATACAAGAAAAATCATTATATAAATATAAAATAATAATCCATTATTATTGTTATCAATTATACTTTATATATATATATATATATATATACTTGTCTTAAATAATAATATAAAAAATATTGAAAAAAAACTTGTATCTAAAAAATTAATAAAAAAATATTTTACATAAATACATTTAGTGTAATATAAAAATTTTACATTTTTTTATTAGTAATAAAAAAATTAAATTTCAATAATATTTAAAATCAACTCATATAACAGTTAGACATTTTCATTGTTATTATATATCAATAATAAATTTATTATATATTTTTAAAATTATATATCACAAAAAAATTAACTAAACATATAATTATAATTAAAAATAACATTTTTTATTTATATATATATATTTAAATTAGGAGATAAATATAATATATTGTATATTAATAGTAAATGTTTACAAATATAGTATATATTATTGATATCCAAATAATATTAAATTATAATAAAAAAAATCAATTTGATAACACATGTATAATGTTATTAATAATTTATTTATAATCTTATATAGATATATATGACAATCAATAATCAATTTATAGCATAATATTTTTATAATTATAATAATAATAGTTTAAATTAAAGTAAAAGTTATATATATATATATATCTATAATAAAAATTTATATTTATATTACTTTTCCGTCTAATTTATTTATATAAAAATATTGGATTAAATTCAATATACTAATAATAATAATAATAATAATAGTAATAAATCTATTAATACTAATATAAATATTGAATAATAAATACAAGAATAAAAAAATATATAAACATTTTATATAAGATTATATAAAAAATTATATATTATGTGTTAATAATATAGTTAGTATCGGATATTATTATTATTATTATTATTGGTTTATTTTAATTTATTGGATCAATGGACTCGAAAATAAATTGATCCAAATTAGTATCGGATTTATATATATATATATATTTCAGTCTCAAAAATGTTTAAATCATACTAATATACATTATATACAGATATCAATTAAATTTTTAGTATTATATATATATATATAAATTATATACACATATAAATACTGTATAATAATAATGTGTATAAAACAAAAAAATTAGTGATCAAAAAAAAGCCACACCAAATATAAAGAGGTATATATATATATATATATATATATATATATATATATATAGTGTATATTACATGTATATAACGTGTTGTTGTTTGTTGGGGTCATTGTCCACAAAAAAAACTTTTACCTGTTTATGGTATGAGAGCGCACAGGTAGTTGTTGTTGTTGTTGTTTTTTTGAGTAGTAATACATGAGACACACATATATACATATACACATACATATAGACAGTGTGTATTACACACATACAACTACACACACACACACACACACACATACACATACATACATACAGTACATAAATACATTAAACACTTGCTATTTCTAGTAAAAAAAATGTTTTATTTTATTATATAAAAAAAATCTTTAAAAATTTATAATAATAATTGTATTAAAATTAATCCAGGCAAAATTCAAAACCCCCATGGACATTATTATTATTATTATTAATTAACAATAATTATAATAATTTTTATTAGTATTATTATTTTTTGTAATAAAAAATTATTATTATGAAAATTATATATTTATATTTATATATATATATATATATATAGAATTTATTTATTTTATTTAATAGTTTAATTAATTTTTAAATAGTTATTTAATTAATAATATAGGGCAATCAATTATTATTATTATTGTTTTATTTTATTAAATATTTAGTTATTTATTATTATAATTTTTTTTATTAGTTAGTATTATTTAAAGAGATTAATAAAATTTATTTTACTAATGATTATAATAGGATTAATAGGAAATAATATATATATTTTAAATTTATTTTTGTATACTTAAAAAAAATATTCAATCAATTTAATGGGCACTTTATGTAGGCGTTATAAAGTGATTTTAAAATAATAGTAATAATATTTATTTATTTTTATAAAAAAAATGTAAATAATGTACACAATAATCATAACAATAATAATATATAAATAAAAATATTTAGTAAACAATTTGTTTAAACATAAACTACTTGTTTATTATTTTTAATAAAAATTTCAATCAATTAAATATTAATAAATAATTTTTTTAATCTCTCTCTCTCTCTCTCTCTCTCTCTCTCTCTCTCTGAGCAAAAAAAACATCAAACAAACAAATAAATTAATTTTAAACATATATATAAAATAATATATAAATATACTAAAAGTTTATTATTTTTTTAAATATATAAATATAAATCCGTCAATTAATATATGTCTGGAAATAATAATTACTATTTTTTGTTGTTGTTTACCACTTAATAATAATAATAATATTATTATTATTATTATAATTATAACTAAAATACACTCTATATTTATAAATATATAGTAAAATTATTTAAGCTTATTTTTAAAAAAGATTTAATTTATTTATATACAATATTTTTGTTGTTGTTGATTTTTATTTATTTATTTWTTTTTTTTAATTTTATTTATTAATTTACAAATAAAATTTTCAACCAAACTAAAAAAATTTATAGTTTATATTTTTTTATTTATTTATCACGATTTTTTTTTAAATTTAGTAACAACAAATAAAAATGGAAAGTGAGATATATATATTAATGAGATTGAGAGAAAGGGGGGTAGATAGTGGGGGGCAAATCACTCACTCACTCAAAAAAGGGGTTAAAAATAAATAATAATCATAAAAAATATATATATAAGGAATAATATTAGTATTAATAATCAAAATATAATAAATAAATTGAGAACAAGTGTATCAATCAGTCATATATTTATATACATATATATATATATATAAAAATTATTATTACTTTATATATATATATATTATTTGATATGTGTGTTACACCCCTCCTATCCTATCAACTATTTTAACTACTGTATGTAAACTACTATTACTATTACTACTACTACTGTATTTTATTTTATTTTTTTAGCCTTTTTTTTTACTAATACACACAAAAAAATAATTTTATGCATACCTGTCCACAATTTTTTGTTGTTTGATATATTTTTTTCAAGTTATATTAGTAGTAGTAGTAGTAGTAGTAGTAGTAGTATATAAATATAACTTACTGTACTGTATATATATATATATAAGACTATATAAAAGCTTACCGACTGGTCATTAATTTTCATAATAAAATATAAATTTAAATATTAAATATATAAATCAATATATATATATAGTTTATGTAAAAATATATTTTAGTATTAAATAATTTATTTAAATATATTTAAATCCATTACCATATTAAATAGGTATTGGTGTGTATATATGTGTGTGTGATTTAAACAGTTATTTAATTTAATTTATTTATTTGCTAAATAGTATCATTAATAATATATATATATAATATATATTTTTTAGATACTATTTTATTGTTTGTGTTATTTATTTATTTATTTAATTGTGTAATCAAAAAACATCATCAACCCATCAATCAATTATGACGTTAGGATATACTGGGCGCCGGTACACAACACTGGCCATTGTCGGCCTACTGTCCCTTCAATTGATACTAATTGGCGAACATATGAAACCAGTCAAATGTCACGATAAGGCCACAGCCATTGCCATCAAATCTATACTATCGTTGCTTTATTTGCTTAAATCAAAAAGTATTTTTTTAATTAATTAATTAATTAATTAATTATTATTATTATTACTATTATTGATAACACTAATAATAAATATAACTTATATCTATTTTTTATCACTAACTAATAGTATAGTATTTTTTTTAAAAAATTATTATTATTACTATTATTAATAACACTAATAATAAATATAACTTATATCTATTTTTTATCACTAACTAATAGTATAGTATTTTTTTAATTAATTAATTATTATTACTATTACTAACAAAACTAATAATATAAATATAACTTTTATCTATTTTTTTTATCACTAACTAATAGTATAGTATTTTTTTAATTAATTAATTATTATTACTATTACTAACAAAACTAATAATATAAATATAACTTTTATCTATTTTTTTATCACTAACTAATAGTATAGTATTTTTTTAATTAATTAATTATTATTATTACTATTATTAATAACACTAATAACATAAATATAACTTTTATTTTATTTTTTTTATCATTAACTAATAGTCAAGTATTTTTTGTTTAGCTAATAGTAGTTAAATTTCAATAAAAATAAATTATTTTGTTAAATAGTTTTAAATAAACAGTTTTAATCTATTAGTTTGGAAAAAAATCATTGATTGATTTAATCATCAAAAAAAAATAATTATTTAAAAAATAATTTAACATAATTATCTATTTATCCATCTATCTATTTATTTAATATATAATCTCTATTTTTTATTACCTATTATTATTATTATTATTATATACAGTTAACACTCTCTCTCATTTATTTATTAATTTGCCCCCTTTCTCCCCCTATCTCTCTCTATACCTCCCAGAGCCCAAAATTGGTATAATACCGGTGCCATTACCATTGCCCATACCATTCAAGTAAGTTGATTATTATTATTAATATTATTAGTATTATGTAATTATTAACAATTAATATTTTTATTTTTAAAATATATATATTTCTCTATATATTAAATAATTATTTTTTTTATTAAATATTAAAATGTTAACCTTAAAGCAAATTTTATATTATCAAAAAAAAATTAAAATAATATATATAGAAATACTGTATGTATTATAAATGTTATTAATATTTATTTTAGGTATAATTATGGAGTAATTTGCTAAACATAATTACTTAATGAATTTTGTTTTATTTTCAATTTTATAAATAAATTAATTTTTTTTTATAGATTTTATATCTAATAATTATATACAGTATATACTGTACATAATTATATCTAATATCACTTAACTGTATATACTTAACACAATTATAGTCTAAATATATATATATATATATATTTATATTATTATTAAATACTATTAGAATAAATTTTTTTTTCATATATAAAAAAAATACAATTTCCTATAAAAATTAATTTCAAAAAAAAAATTTTTGCCCAAAAATATATAGTATATATTATTATAACAAATTAAATACTAATAATATATTTATTTATTTATTATTATTAAAATTAAAACCTATATAATAGGGTCGAAAAACATGATAAGCCAGTGGTGGTCAACAAAAAGGTACACAAAGTACCCATTGTTCACAGTATACCCGGTAATCATATATTTATTTATTTTTTAAAAAATAAAATTAATTAATTAATTAAATAAAATTACAAATAAAATACAAATACTTAGTCCACGAAACCTATCCGGAGTACTATCCAGTAGAGGAGGCGCCCACCTATATTGATGGCGGTTACGCCGATGAGGGAGGCTATGGTGGCGGCTATGGCGGTGGCGGCGGTGATGACCACTCGGCAGTCGCTTATGGAGGCGGAGGAGGAGGAGGCGGTGGCGGTTACGGTGGTGGCGGTGAATACGGTGGTGGCTATTAAATAGCATTACATAATAATAATAATAATAATAATAATCATTAATAATAATAAACCCCAACCCCTCTCACCCCTCCATCTAATCATTGTTTTTATCATTTTATCGTTTGTTTGGATATCACACACAGTATTCATCACTAAATATAAACTACTATTACTACCAATACTACTACTACTACTACTACAATATGTTGTTTTTTTTGAAGATACCGTTCCGCTTGAATATAACTTTTCACACACACACAAAAAATTGTTTGTTTTTAGTATTATTATTATTATTGTTAACAAATATATATATATATATATTATCATCCATTCATGTGGTTAATAATAATAATCAGTTTTCACCAAACATTTCACACACACATTAAAAAAAGACATACCGTTTCTCATAATTTTTTTTTATATATAAAAAATAATAATTTTCAAGTGTTTACAACACTTTACAATAGCTTATGTACCTGTTTTTACATCCATAGCCATTTATTCAACCATTACCTACAGTAGTTAAGTCTATATATACTGTATATATTAGACTTACAAACACATACATATACCTACCATTCCCATACCGAATATGATTATACGTAAAATTTTTAACACCCCCAGAGTGCCATTATATATATACCATACAATTTAGTTTTTTTTTAAATACCAGTGCCATCATTAGCATCATCATCATCATCACTATCACCCATACCAGTGTCCAAATTAACCCAATAGTGTCCAAAAAAATTAGCCCAGTGCAAAACACTAACATACTCATACAGCATATATATATATACTATACATATACAGTAAATACATACATACAAGTGCTCCCCAAACAAACAAAAAATTTGCTACCAGTTTGCTATACCACTATCTCATCCATAACTAATTAATACTATAGAAAATTTATACTATATATATATACTGTAATCATCCCATCCCATCATGACATCCCGTTACCATTTACTACCCGTCCATCATATGTTATAACAATCCCCCCCCCCCCAATGTCCCAATCGCACATCCTCATTTTTTAATATATATATATATATATAATGTGTAATAATATAATTTAAAAAAACTAAAAATATCATATATTATAAATTGGTTTCAATTGGTTTATTGGTTATATATATATATACTATACTATACTGTATATGATATTTGTTTGTTTTTTTTTGAATTATTTTTTTACACAACTATTTGATTATATTTTAATTATCCAAAAAAAAATCCAATTTATTACACAAAAAAAACATTTTACAATATATTTTTTCCCAAAAATATTAGTTACAAAAAAAATTATCTAATCATATACCGTTCCTCATCAATTAAAATAATAATAATAATAATAAACTAATGTATAGCTAATAGTATAGTGTTTTTTTTAAATATTTACTTAATTTTCATCCCAATTATACAAAATTAATAATACATATTCAAAAAAAAAAAATTAAACTAATTGTTTGTCATTTATCCTTAAAAAACTATATATTTTCTAATATATTATTAATTTTTTTTCTAAAAAAAATATGTATTAATTTCTATGTCATATTTGTTGCAATAGTAAAATAATTTGTTTATTTGTTTTTTTTAAATAACTAATAATTAATTGTTAATCAAAATTTTTTACATTTATAATAATTGAATATATGTTTAATTTGTGAAATTTTTGGTGTATTATAAATAATTCAAAATTATTTTTATATCATTACATTTTGTTATCACATAATATATATATGAATATATTTTTTTGAAATAATATTTTTTTTGTAAATAAAGTTTCAAAATTATGTTTTTAACATTAAATGACTTAAATTATTGACTTATCATTTATTTTATAGAAATTATTTATTATATATATAAATATAAAAACCATTAAAATAATATATTAATAAATAATTTTTATAAAAAATATTTATAAATATATGTGCGCATAAAAAATTATTATTATTATTATATACTAATAAAATAAATTTAGATATTTTAAAAATATAATAAAAATAACACTAATAAATGCTAATTTTAGTAATTTTAATACAACAAAAAATTAATAAAATTAATAAAATAAATGCATACAAATAAAGTTTTTAAAAAACTAGTTTTATTTATATATTATTTACTATATTTATCATTATTATTATTATTATTATTATTATTATTACGATAAGTGATACAGATTTCCGATTTTAATCATTCAACTAAAAAAATAAATAAATAAAAATTAAATGATAAGTTTGATAATCAGTTTTATTGCCTTTCAAACAAACAAAAAATAATTACATAATTTTTTTTTATCTAAAAATATTTATTTTTTTCTTTTCCATTACTAATAATTTTATATACAGTCGATACAAAAAAAAATTATATCATTAAAAAAATAAGTTATATATATATATATATATATATACAGTATCTATAAAAACCAACAGCAAAACTACTTATCACACAAAAATAGAGAGAGAGAGAGAGAGAGAGAGAGAGAGAGAGAGAGAGAGAGAGAGAGAGAGAGAGAGAGAGAGTCAACTATCTATATGTTGATCTAGAAATGTGAAAGTAATTGAAAAAAGTAGGGAAAGTGGGTATTTGTAGGGACAGGTAGTTAGTGATAGTGTGTGTGTGTAAAAATTAAATAGATTGAGAGAGAGAGTAATAGAGAGAGAGAGAGAGAGAGAGAGAGAGAGAGAGAGAGAGAGAGCAAAAAAATTAGAGCAACTAAATCAATCAGTTATATGTTTTTTTCCGTAAATTAATTTTTTGCTCTCTCTCTCTCTCTCTCTCTCTCTCTCTCTCTCTCTTCCTCACTCACCCACTGTTTGTATCTAAAATTATATACAGATCAACACATATATATATACTGTATATACTGTACATACCTTACCCCTTATTTTGCATACCTGTCCACTAATTTATCTAACATATATATATATATATAGTATATACAGTATATATATATATATATATGTAACTGTAATACTATTTGACTTTTGGCGCTTTTTTGTTGAGGGGAGAGATTAAAAAATAAATGTATAAATATATTGTATAAATAAATTACATTATATATACATACATATAATATAATATATAAAGCTTACAAACAAAAACTAGTCTCTAATTTTAAAAAAATAAATATATGTTTTTCCTAATATTAATCTATATATACTATATATATATATCAATTTAACCTAAAGTTATATTATATTTTTTTCGCATATATAAAGTGATTACAAAAACTTTATATTAATTTTATTTCTACAAAAATTATTTTTTTTTGTTGGTGAAAGTGTTTTGTTATTTATTTTTAAGTTACATTAAGTTTTAAAATTTTTTTATTTTCTATCAATTTTGTTATTCAATTGATTAAGTCAATAGTGTTTTTTTTTGTAATTTTTGTTTGTTTTTTTTTCAACAAAAAATAAGTTATTATTATTACAATAAATATGACGATAGGATACAGTGGACGTAAATTGACAACACTGGCCATTGTTGGCCTACTGTCCCTACAATTGGTACTGATTAGCGACCAAATGAAACCATTGAAGGCCAGCAGCGACAGAGCACAGGCCTACGCATTGAAATCTATACTATCGTTGCTTTATTTGCTTAAAACTAAAAGTAATTAATTTATTAATTATTATTATTTTTAGTTAAGATTTTTAAAAATTTTATTTAGATTTTAGTTTATTAGACCCAAAAAAAATAATAATAATTTTCTAAAGTATATCTAATTTTATAAATTTAGTTTTTTTAAATTATATAATTATTATGTAATATATGCTATAATTAAGATGATTTTTTTTGATAGATTTTTAATTAATTAATTAATTAAATAGTTTTGTTAATTATAGATTTTTTAAGATACATTAATTATAATATGATTTACTTTATTAACATTTTTTTTGTTGTTTAATTATTATTAATATTAGAGCCCAAATTTGGTATACTCCCGATCCCGCTCCCGTTACCCATTCCCGTTAAGTAAGTATATAAATGTATATATATATATATATATATATATTAATTTTCAAATATAATTTTACTATCTTTATTAGTTTTATTAATATTATTTTTATAGATTTTTTGATAAAATTATTATTAATAAATATTTACAATTTTTGTAGTATTTAAAAATAGATATTTTCTATATATAATTGTGCTTGTTTAATTATTAAATAATAAGATAACATATATATATATAAATACAGTATTATTATTAAAATAGGTTCAAAATATTTTTAATACTTTTTTTTAAAAAAAAATAATAAAATAAAAATATAATTTTTTAGTTTTAAAGTTAGTATTTTTAAAATAACAAAAAAATAAACACTATAATAATTATTTAATTAGTTTATTAATTAAATTAGAAATTAAAATTTCCAAAAAAAATAAATAAATAATTTATATATAAATAAAATTTAAAAAAATTTATAATTGTATTTTATTGTATTTGTTTTTACTTTAATGTATTTAAAAAAAAAAAAAAATCAACCATGATACTAATTTAATTTTTTTTTACAAAAAATTACTATTATTTTTTTTACCCCTAGAATCGAAAAACCTGAGAACCCAGTGGTGATTAGCAAAAATGTACACAAATATCCTATTGTACACCATGCACCATGTAAGTTTTTTTATATAAAAAATTAATAATTAATAAATAAAATTATCAAGCTTAAATTTATTATAACCTAAAAAAATATATAATACAATAACATATAGGTATATTTGACAACAACAAAAATTATATAGGAAATATAAAATAAAAAATATAACTATTGATTAGTTAGTTATATTAATTATATATATTTTTATATATATAATGCATAATATATAACTACCAAATATATATTTATATAACTAGTTGATAGATGATTAGTAGTTATATATATATATATATATATATATATATATATATATATATATATATATATATATATATAGTATATATACAATATATATATATGACCTACTATTTAGCTGATTGACATTGTTGTTATAAATTGATTTATTTTAAATATATATATATATATATATTTTTTTTAATTTTTTTTTTAATTTTTTAAATTAATAGCTTACGAAGCCATCCCTGAGTATTATCCAGTAGAGGAGGCACCCGCCTATATTGATGGCGGCTATGGTGCCGATGAAGGTTACGGTGCCGGCGGTTATGGTGGCGGCGGTTATGGTGCCGTCGGTTATGGTGCCGGCGGTGGTTATGGCGGCGGATACGGTGGTGGCGTAGGATCAGTATCCAGTGCTTATGGAGGCGCCGGTGGTGCCGGTGGTTATGGTGGTGCCGGCGGCTATGGCGGTAGTGTTGGAGGTTATGGTGGTGGCGGTGCCGGTGGTTATTAATAACCCACCCCCCCGTCAATAATAATAATAATTACTTAATCACATTTAATTAATTAATTAATTAATCATCATCATTATCATCCTCATCAACATTATATATGTGTGACTATTATTATTATTATTATTATTATACTATTGTTATATAAAAACAATTTTTTAGTGTATTATTATTATTACTTTGACTATCATTATCTCCTATCATCAAAACATTATCATTCAAACCATTCAATCATCAATTTAGTTGTTATATATATTGTTTTATATATATATATATATATATATGTTTTGTAGATTTATTAAAAAAATGTTATGTGTTTTTTATATACATGTTAGTTTATTATTTCATATTCAAACCCCCTCCCTGTCCATCCCCATTTATTCATCCACACCCACACCTACACACACACATCCCATACCCACTCTACACTCATAAAAATATATATCACTTATTTGCGCAAAAATTATCATCAAAAATAATAATTAAAAATTATTTTACCTAATTTTTTTGTTATACACAGTTAGACACCAAATATCTACTATACATACATACATATAAACACATCAAAATTATTTTATAATTATTATTATTATTATTATATATATATATATATATACTGTATATATTGATATATATAACAATCATGTGCCACACACACACACACACATACATGTGCCAAAAATTTAAAAATTTTGTTTATTATTATTATTATTTTAAGTCACACCAAATTTACAAACATTATACTACATACACACACACCTACCTATTGTTCACCCACACATCCACACATACAACCCATCATACCTTCCTAACACATTACCACATCAACACATGTCACCCACACACACCCACACCCACACCCACTCACCCATCCCATGTCCTAATCGCACACACAAATAAATCTATTTGGGTATAACTTTTTAGTTTAAATGTTTAAAAAACGGTATTTTTTTTGGATATAATTTGTTTATTTTTGGGAAATTATTTTTTTTGGTATATTTTTGGTTCAAAATTTTTTTTTGTTTTGTTTTATTACAAACCATTATCTGACTGTCATTCCCCATTTCATCCCATTCCCCGTATATATATATATATATATATATATATCATTGTGTGTTTATCACCTATAGTTCCCCAAAATACATAGGACCTTCACCCAAGAGAAATGTAGTTTTATTTTTTATTTTTATATATAAAAAAAATTGTATAATTTTTTTATTATTGTAAAAAATTATATATATAAATATAATATTTTCAATTTAATATATATAAATTTTGTCTAATCTTATTAGTTCCTAATTTTTTTTTATTAAAATAAACAATTAAAACTATAATTAAAAAAAATATTCAATAATTATATTATTATTTTTTGTTTAATAAATATTTTGTTTATATGTATGTAAAAAAATATTTTTTTTGCTTAAAACAAAATTAATATTTAAAAAAAATTATTCACAAATTATTTCTTAATTTATTTAGTTTATAATAATATTATATAAATATGAAAAAATAATAATTTTATTTCAATTTATCATATTTATTAATTAAATAATTATTATTTAAAAATAATAATAATAATAACTTTTAATTATAGCAAAAACAATTACAATAATGCAATTGATAATATTATAATTATTTTTTAAACAATTTAATTAATTAATTATTTTAAGGCAAAAAAAATACGCTTTAGTTCAATATAGATACCAATAGATGCATCATAAAAATTGCCTGCAATTAAATTAAAAAATAATTATCAATTAATTAATTAATATATTAATAATAATAAAAAAATTTAAAAAATCAATTAAATTATTATTATAATTATAACATCTATACATACATATGAAGTTTTTTTCAAAATCTAACGGCACCTCATTGTCGCTCATAATAATGATTAACATAACAATCAATTGATAGGCTATTATGAAAAATTTGCACTCATTTAGCACCGAATTCAACACTGAATTGACCGATCGTTTTGACCACAATTTTTGGTCATCACTACCGTCGCCGACGTCGCGTTGAAGTCGACCACTTTCGCCGATATAGTCACCAAAAAAAATTGACGTATTAGTTGGTCGGGTCGTCGATAAAAATCTATCGGCGATTTCTGGACAAACTCCTGAATCCAGACCACGGCTACCAATAGGATGAGTGATCCAAAAAAAATCGCTTAACAGTAGACTACCTGTGCTATCAATGGTTACTTCGCATGTGTTGCCGTACCTGATGTCTACATGGGTTAAGACAAACACCTGTCAGCAGCGGTGGTGTCGACACCATTAGTAGATAGACTGACCACCCAATTTATTAGTAAACCTGTATAATAGTATAAAATTATTATTTTCACCTGTATTTTCCTGTATATTAAATATTATATTCCTGTATGTTAACCTGTACTTAAATAACAATATATTCGTATATATTTATAATATAAATTAAGAAAAATTTAATTTAGATACTATAATTATATAAAAAGTTGAAATTATTTTATATTGAACATGAACTATTTTAGAAATATTTATAAATTTTTTATATTTAAAAAAAAAATATTTGAAATATTTAAACTGTATATTAAAAATACAAGCAATTTTTTACTAACAAAACTTAATTCATAGTTATTTTATACTTTTATTAATCAATTAGTTTAACATATTTTAAAACTGTATATTTTATTATACAGGTTAGGCCCTTTCCTGTCACCTGTATTAGACCCTTGATTCCTGTATAATACAGGCGGCACCTGTAGTGGGTGGTCAGTCTATTAGTAGAGGACATATAGGTTTCCAATGACTCAATCAGCCAATTCATCTCCAATTTTTTTTTTAGATCAATTGATTGAAAAAGTTTAGACAATTATATTCATTAAAAACTTTTAGTTTCAGTACAGACTCCCTGTCCACTAGTTTAGCCAATCGCTTAATGTTTACTAATGGGTGCATCCATTTGGTTGAAATTTGGGCCAACATTTTTTTTTTTTGGCTAACTTTCCCATTAATTGCTTGTCTGTCATATAATCTTAAGTGAAATGTCGGTGCTTTTCATACATACATACAGTACAGTACAGTAAACATAAAAAAAAATAATTGATTCAATAACTTATTAAAAAATATTATTTATATATATATATCATATAACATATAATATTACATAATTAATTAATTAATTTTTTGTCATATTTAAGCTGGGTCATAATTATTTTTTTTTACGGTTAGGTATGTATTATTTAGATAAATAATTTTTGTAATAATGGTATTATATATATATATATATACTGTATATACAGTACAATTACCGGATAGTATATTCATTTAAACTTTTAGTTTCAGTGGACAGACTACCTGTCCACTAGTTTAACGAAACTATCTCTAACCAAAAGTCTAGTATCCAATCGCTTAATGTTTACTAACGGGTGCATCCATTTGATGAATCTGTGCCAACATTTTAGCTAACTTTCCCACTAATTGCTTGTTTTTGCTAATATCATCCTCAATGAAAATGTCGGTGTTTTTCATACATTTAACTTTTTTTAATTCAAAAAATTGAATTTATTGTTTGAATTATTTAAATAATTTTTTTTGTTGTTGTTGAAAAAAATCATTAATTACAGGACAATTATCTGGATAGCTGTCAACGCTAGACTGCCATCGATTAGTTGAAAATATGAGTCATACTATTGGCAAAATAAAAACGTTGATTTGATCCGAAAATAATGTATTTCTTAATATATAATATAAAATTATTTTAAAAATTAAATTAAATTAAAAACAATTAAATTAAATTAAAAACAATTAAATTAAATTAAAAACAATTAAATTAAATTAAATTAAAAAAATAATTAGATTAACATGGTGATTATTTAAATATAGAAATTATATTTTTATTTTCAAATTTAGAGTTTTAACAATTATTATATAATAATTTTATATAAATAAATTTATCTACAATTTGTATCTACAACATAAAAATAAATAAATATTGAATTTTATAAATATTATTTAAATTAATTTTTTGATTTCAATATATCATCCAATTATTGATAATTAATAATATAATTATTATATTAGTTTATCATTGAAAATGTTATTTTTATTGATTCATTAGCTATAATAATATTATTAACATTAGAAGCATTGCCATTATCATCATCATCAATAATATTGTCCGATAGATTAACATGTTCATTTTTATATAATTATTTATTTAACGTACATATATATTATAAGATGATTTTATTTTAAATCATATAATCAATTAGTTAAATCATCCTGGTAAAAATATGTCTTTAAAAAATGTTTAATTTAGTAAAAATAATTAAATAAAATAATTTAATTTTGTGTGTTCATTATAATATAATTATCATTCAATTGTTGACCAATAATAGTGTCATCGTATTGTAATGGATGTATAGGTTCATCATAAATAATAGAATAATTATTATTATTAATATTATCTAGGTTATTTAATAGATAATCATAATTATATTCATCGTAAACTTCTAGAGTTGTTAATGATTTACGTTTATTATTATCATCACTAGTATTATTAGTGTTACGTTTGGAAAAATATAAACTAATTAACACGAAAAACACTAATAGTAATAATATAGTCAATAATATACCGACAATTAGTATACTAACCATGAAAACGTTTGATAATTGTTGTGTAGTATTTTTAGTTATATTAGTAGCATTGCCATTATCATCATCATTGCCATCAATAGTACTGTCGTTTAGATTAACACGTTGACTTGTATACTTATTCATATAGTTGCATAGTTTTAAAACGTTATAATCACTATGGATTTGAAATCTATCCTGGTTAAATTGTGAACGAATAAAATCTATATAATATTCAATTGAAAAAGTTCTAATATAGTCTATAGTTAACGTTTTGCACGTATTAATAATATAATTGGTATTGCTGGTATGTATATTGTTATTTGTATAACTATTATTGGTATGCGTAATTGATTTGTGCGTATTATAATTGTACATACTAGATAAACAACTAGTGCTAAACCCAAACGCATTTTACATGTACCATTAAATTTACGTTTATTTTTTAACAATGGTAGATTATCAAAGTATATACTAAACTTATCCTGTTGACAAGTAATTATATAGGTAAAAAGTTTGGATGAATTAACATGAACTTTAACATTAACGGTTTGTTCAACCGATTGATTGGCAATATATTTATAATAAATTTTATTGGATTTAATTTCCAATACAAAATATTCATTATGTTTATTGTCATTGTCATCATCATCGGCGGTAATATTTAAATAAATCATTGATTTCAATGATTGGTCATCAGGTATGGCCAATCGTAGTTCAATAACATCAATGGTTAACAATTGTTTCGATAAAATCAAAGCACTCGTATAATTACCGGGCGATTCCTGGACAGCTGTCAACGCTAGACTGCCATCGATTAGTTGCAAATTATTCATACTATTGGCAAAATAGTTGATTTGATCCGAAAATAATTCTATAATTAATAATTATATATATAAAAAATTAAATATATTTTTTCTATTTTTAAAAAAAATTAATATTAAAAATAATTAATTATAAAAAATAATAATTATAATTAAAAATTACCATGATGATTATAATTGCCAACATAAACATCCCATTGACTAGTATTTAGATAATCATCATTAAATTCATCACTCCATACAATATATTCATCAAAAATACTAATATAATAATTATTAATATTATTAACTAATAATAATATTTGAATTGTTATCAATATGAATATAATTGATAGCATTTTTTTAATACTAATTAGTTATTTATTTTATAATCACAAAATTTATTTATTCCTAATTTAAAAACTATTAAATTAATTTTATTGTATTTTTATTGAGTTTTTTTTATTGTAATTTCATATTAAAACAAAATACAAAAGATGTGTTAAAATATTTTAAAATATGAAGTTATTATTTACTATAAGTATTATATATATATATATATAATTTTTTTATAAAAATTATTAATACTGAGTCATAATATTACTATTTAAGTAAAAAAGGAAATTATTTTTTTCGTTTAAATAAAAAAATAAGATAAATTTTTAGCGAAACTAAAATATTGCGCAATATATACAGTATTTTTATATATAATTGTCGTATTTTTTACTACTACTGTCGTTACGCTAAAAATTAACTAAATATTTATAGATTTATTTCTATTAAATTAAAATTATAAATAGTTTAAAGTATTAAATTGTTAAAAATATTAAAACTGTATTTATTTATTTTATTTAAAAATTTATAAATAAAATTAATAACACTAATGGTAAATAAATAATAATCTAAATTATTATAGAAACTTATATTATATTGTAAATTAAATTTACTAAAATAAAACATAAAAAAAATTATTTCAAAAAAAAAACAAAATTTATGAAATCATTTATTAATATTTATTTGATAATAATTATGTTAATATATTTTCAATTAAGTAATAACGACAATATATAATTTAAAAAAAATTATGCCATATATAGAAATAAATTATTATTAAATTATTATAATATAAAAACAATTTATTTAATTTTTATAAAATATTTTTGTTTCAAAATATTTTTCCCGTTTATTTAAATAGATATATTACTGTATGACTCAATATTTAAAAATATAATTTTTTTTAAATAATTTGTTTAAATTGTTTAAAGTAATAACTAAATTACTATATACTTTATATGCAATTAAAATCCATTTTTTTTAACAAAATGCCAATAATTTTATTAATATTGAAAACAATAGTAATAATTAATATATTAATATTAATTAATAATATTAATTGTATCGATGATAATACAATTGAATGGAGCGATGAATTTAATAACGATTATCTAAATACTAGTCTATGGGATATCTATGTTGACAATTATAATCATCATCATGGTAGATTTAATTATTATATTTTAATTAATTAATTATTTATTTATTTATTTTAAATAATTTTTTAAAAATAGAAATATATAAATTTACATTTTATATTTTAATTATAGCAATTAATTAGAAATAAATAAATTATTTATTTATTTTAAATAATATTTTAATTAATATATATTCACATTTTATATTTTAATTATAATAATTAATTAGAAATTAATAAATTATTTATTTATTTTAAATAATATTTTAATTAATATATATTCCCATTTTATATTTTAATTATAATAATTAATTAGAAATTAATTTTTTTTAATATTCAATAATTAATTAAAAGCATTATTTTCGGATAAAATCAACGTTTTTGCCAATAGTATGAATAATTTACAACTAATCGATGGCAGTCTAGCGTTGACAGCCGTCCGGGAATCGTCCCGTAATTATACAAGTGCTTGGATTCTATCGAAACAATTATTAAACATTGAAGCTATTGAACTACGATTGGCCATACCTGATGACAATCAATCATTGAAATCATTGATTTATTTAAATATTTCAACAGATGATGACAATAAAAATTATGAATATTTTTTATTGGAAATTAAATCAAATAAAATCTATTATAAACATATTGTCGGCCATGAAATAGTTAGCGAACATACGGGTAATATAGATATTAGTTTAACTAGATTTCAAAATTATTTAATTAGTTGCCACCGGGATCAATTTGGTTTTCAATTTAACAATGTAGCATGGCCAAAAATTAGACGTCAATTATTCGCAAATGATGGTTGTAAGTGCAAAATGCGTTTAGGTTTATCATTGATTGCATACAATACGCACAACAATAAATCAAATACGCGTAACAATACGCATACCAATAATGATAATAATACGTGCAAAACGTTAACCATTGACTATATACGTACATTTTCAACGCATGTAAAATATTTAAACTATCATAAGCAAGGTTTACTAAAATTTTTACATAATAAACATATTGTAATCGATTATATAACAAAATCACCATGGAAAGTTTGTAATTTAATGAACAATTATTTAAATCAGCATGTTAATTTTACGGATAATATTATTGCTGATGATGATGAAGTTGATGATGGCAATGCTACTACTACTACTACTACTACTACTAGTAAAAATAATATACAATTATCATTAAACGTCCATAAAATCCCAATATTAACCGTCATATTATTGACAATAATATTATTATTAATATTAATATTTTTAATGTTAATTATTAGATATTTTTATAAACGTAATACTAATAATAGTAATAATAATAATAATAATATCAATGATAATAAACGTAAATCATTAACCACTGAAGTAATCTATGATGTATATAATTATGATTATCAATTAAATAACCTAGATGATAATACTAATACTAATATTAATAATACTAATATTAATAATGATTATATTAGTTTATATGATGAACCTATATATCAACAACAACATCAACAATATGTTAATACAAATATTATAAATCAACAACAAAATTGACATTGATAATCTAAATTGATAATTAATTATTTATGATATAAATTTATTATAAACTCATAGATAAAATTATATATATATATATATATATATATAATTATCTTTAATATTTAATACTGTATTTCCATTATTAGTTAAATAATAATTAACAATATTATTAATACACAGTTAAAATCTATTTATTTATTTTTAATTATAAAACAATTAATTATATATATATATATATATATATATATATATATATATATATATATATATATAATTGTACATAAATTAAATTTTTTAAAAATAAAAAATATTTTCAATTTTTTTAATAGTCTCATTATATTATTTTAATTTATTTTATATATTATGTTAAGTTTATATATATATTGAAATTTATAGACTCATTGTTTTTTTAAATAATTAGTAATAATAATAATAATTTTAAAAATACTAAATAAAAACAAAATCAAATTTAATGATCAAAAAATAAAAAAAATAGTTGCAAAACAAAAATATGTAATAATAATAATAAATTTAAAAAATATTATTAAATAATAATAATTATTATTACTAATACTGTATTATAAGTATTTTAAAAAAGTAATAATATTTTTTGTTTAATTGAAAAAAACCAAAAAAAAAATAATAATTAATTTTCAATTATTATTATTAATATTAATAAATCCAATAATATATGTCTAATCATACGGACATTACCCGCGGCGGTGGCCAACAACCGTTAATTACCGACTCAGTGACCGCCATTGTTACCATAGATATAGGTAGTAGTGGTGGTTATGACCATCACCGCCGCCAATATCGGGTAACCACTGGTTACGATAATTATGTTGTTGTTATTATCAGACAACGATGGCTAAGACTACTACTACTAATAACCGCCGCCACTGTCAGTACCGTATCGGCTATAATAATGGCCGCAATGGCCGACCATTTGGTCGGATGTTGTCTGAAATTAAATCCTGTCGACAATAATAATGATAGCGTAAGTAACTAAAGTAATTTTTACTAATACATGACTGTCCTCTATCATACCTAACTGATCCCTAATTTATTTTTAATTAGTTTACAAAACTAATAATATATTCAATCACTATATGGATAGTCATCGGCAACTGTATGGGTATTATCGGTCAACTATTACAAACTAGTCAACCCTATTGGACTATTGTTGTCTATCCCGTACTTGAATGGTTGGCCACTATCTGGTCCGTACAGACCGTCCACCGGATCGATCATCCCGTATGTCTAGTCAATTGGTTGATCACTATATGGTCAGCACTGGTAGCCACTGTACTGGCCATTAGTATTTGTTAGGCTACCGAACCGTTACTATTGGCAATTAATTATTTCTATTAATTACAATATAAAATTAGTGTGTCTATGTGTGTCCCTCCCTACCCCCCCCCGGGTTAACCTAATACCCCCGTACCCTATCATAAAAATCATTATACAGTATTAAATAAGATAATATATATATATTTATATATAGATTAATAAAAAAAATTAAAATCTAAAAATATTAATAACCTTAGCTAGCTAGTTTTAATTATGAATTTATTTATGTTTAAGTGATGTTTTAATTTTTTGTCTAAAAATTAATTGTTTGTTTGAAAGTTATTTGTAAAAGTATATCACATTTGTTTATTTTGTTGGTTATAGTAATCATACATTTCCTATAAGTGCCAAAATTTTTTTATGTTGAGATGACTATCGCATAGCGAGCGGAAAGTCAACTCAAATATCGGGAAATCGGCGGTAAAAGTAATTAACGTAAATACACGCGTTATATAAAAAACGGTTTATTTAGTAATTAAAATATATACGACATGTCGGTGTGAGAGCTAAGAGACTACTACTGGTCCGGAACCGGTAGAGTAATTGTTATATCCACGCTTGCGATTGAATTGTAGTGTCGAGCGCCTGCTATCGACACACTCCCCGGCCGCGAGATTCCGGCCATAGGTCGGAACGGATGACCAATGAGATGCTTGTGATTCGGCGGGCAGTAATCGATGTCTTGAGCGGTGACGTGGTATGTTTTCGGTGAACGGCGAGTTATGATAGCGATGATAGAGTAAGAGATGCGATGAATGAGAAACAAACGTTTTCGTGACATTACCATCTCTTACGTTGAATTGTTTTATGCGGAAGGTTTCGGGACCGATCTGATCAACTATACGGTACCGGCCGTGAATGTAACGATTGTTTCGCGTCGAGTAACTGTTGGGTATACGATACTTAACGCTATCACCGATACGTAAATCAGATGAGCGATGCTTATCGTCGTGTCTGACATTACGTACAGTTTGCGGTTTACGATATCGTTTAGTAACGTTTTGTCGGCATCGGTGGCATCCCTTGATATAGTTGGAGGTATCGGTTCTCAGCGTTGGCCACCAATGTTTCGATGAAACCAATCGAAAAGTATGTTCAATATCATGATGATTGGCGTCGCTATGGAACTCTTTTATTACGTTTGCGACCATCGATGGCGGTACAACTAATTTAGTTACGCCACGATATGCTACGTGTATGAGTCCGTCGATTATCTTCGGTTTTCTGATTTTATACGCTTTGATTTCGTGTTGATTGTCGTAAAGGCTGTTATTAGCGTGGAGATTTCGGTGTTCGTCGGCAGCTGATGTCAATTGAGTAAACGACGGTCGGATGAGTTTATTTACTATCTGGTCGTCGATCTCTTTAATCGTCAGATTTTCGGTAGGCAGAGGTTTCGGCTGTTGAGCTATCGGGTTAACGTCGGTTTTAATAAGAATTGGTTCGGTTGGCAACGCGAGACCAACTACTTTGATTAAACCCATTGTCGGTATATTTGCGACTTTAATCGAATAGCTTTCGACGTTTCGTTGATTTTTCAAACGTACTTTCGTTTCCATATCGGCTATGTCGATGCCAACGATAGCATCGTAAGAGATGTCGTCCATTACTTGCATCGACACTCGTTCGGTATGCCCGTCGAGGTTGATAGCGATTCGAACTTCTCCGAGTGTAGTCTTAAATCCGGCGACGGTTTTAACTTTAATTCCTTGTCCGTCGGGTCGCAATCGCAAATCATCGGCTATTTCTTTAGATAGGACTGTCAATTCGGATCCGTGATCTATGAATGCTTTAACAGGTTTGTCGTTGATCTTCACGCTGTAATGGCGGTTATCATTGATAACTATAGCGTTGACGGCAGCTGTAGAATCATTTTCATCGGCTGGGCGTGGAGCTGGTGGTTGTCTAGTGTCTGGGCGGTGGCAAAGGCGCATCCAATGATATTCAGTATATCCGGATCGGAGACATCGAGGACAGGGTTTTGTAGGTAAGTCGTTGTTACGTTGTTTTCTCGAATCGTAAGGCCTGTCATTGTCATCGCAATCGATATTCGGATATCGCTGTCGCTTTCGTGTCTCTTCTATCGCTACGGCGATACTAAACCAATCTTCGGGTGACTTCGGCTTCTGGGAGGCCAGATGTGGTTTGTACCAGTCGGGCATACCATTTGTGAGTAGCCCGACCGCCTGCTTATCCGTGGTCTCGGCTTCATCCAAAAGCCGGCGCATATCGTTATAATAGGACAAAACTGATTCGTTTCCTCGAAGTCGACGGTCAGATGCTTCGACTATCCCGTGGCCTACCATACGGCCGAAACGGGCGATCATTTTCTTTCGACACGTTTCCCACGTGATGTCTGGTCGTTTGCGAGCGACCTCGCGGCAGTACCAACTGTATGCCTCGCCGGTAACGTGTTTGGCCAGTGACGTAAGTTTTTCGCTATCGGTATAATCGTAAACTAACGAATTGAATCCGTCGATCCATTCGTCAATCGGTACTATCGATTTGTCGCCACTAAACGATTCACACATTTTCGAAGATGTTTTAGCGAAATGAGGCGCATATTGTTGCTTATCGACACGTTTTTCGGTAATTTCTAAACGATTCTTCGCAGTTGTATTCGCATTCACCAACCGTCTGGCGTCGCGTCTATCTTGAATGGCTTGTTCGCGGGCTGCCGCAGCGGCGCGGGCAGCGGTAGTCAATGTGGCCATTCGTTCGGCCAACTCATTGATATCCATATCGGCGGTGATTCCTTGAGTAATCGCTTCGATATCATCGGCTAATGTCGTTATGGCTTCTGCATTATCTTCGGGAATATCTTCGATAATATCTTCGGCGTCGGTGGGCGGCAGGGTTGCCCTATAGGTATTACCAGATCGGAGAGCCATCGATACCTTCTTCGGTCTTTACGCTTCTTTATAAGCTCTAAGTCGTCGCAAAAGTCGGTTAATAAAATTCGTTAAAATAAAAGGCGTCTAAAAACCGTTGAGTTTAGCATTCAAACGGCTAGTCGTAAAAACGGTTAAAAATGGGGTATAAAAATCGGTGATTTTTAGCGTAAATTCGATCTCGGCGACTGCGCCAATTGAGATGACTATTGCATAGCGAGCGGAAAGTCAACTCAATATCGGGGAATCGGCGGTAAAAGTAATTAACGTAAATACACGCGTTATATAAAAAACGGTTTATTTAGTAATTAAAATATATACGACATGTCGGTGTGAGAGCTAAGAGACTACTACTGGTCCGGAACCGGTAGAGTAATTGTTATATCCACGCTTGCGATTGAATTGTAGTGTCGAGCGCCTGCTATCGACACAATGTGTCCCATATTTTTTTTTATTAAGATAGGGCGCCCACTATTTACACACACACATACATCCGGGTTTTTTTTCAGGGGCAGTGGGTGGGTGTGGGAGCTATTACTAGATGTTTGTTATTACCTATTAATTAGGTAAATCTTAGGGTTATCATCATCAGGTGCTTGACATTTAACAAAATATTTTTTGAAGTTTTAATAATAATAATTATATATTTTTTTCAATATTTTTAATTTGTTGTTATTTTGTTTTGTTTAAATTTGTTGATTTTTTTGAAAAAAAATTAATTATTATTATTATTATTATTCACCAGTTCCTATTTAAAAAAAATTAATAATTTACCCCCCCCCTTCACTCATACACAATTATCCCCCTTACTAAATTATTGAAATTGTTTATCTAGTTTAATTTTTAAATTTATTATTTTTATAAATTAATTATTAATATTTATTTTTTAATTATTATTATTTTAATAATTACTTAATTCCAGTCATTTAAAGAAAGATAAAAAAAATTGTTCATAAAATTAATCTCTAAATTATTATTTACGAAAAAAAATTAAATTAATTTTTTTTAAAGTATAATCTCCTATAATGAGCTGCATTTACTACTTAATAATAATAATTATTATTAATTATTATTATTATTATTATTAGCCAAAACACACGTACAGATACATACAATCACACACAAATAGTTTCCATATATATAAATCATACATTATTTTTATAATTTAACAAAAAAATTGTAATTAATTGTTTAGTTAATTAATTATGTATTTTTTTTAAAAAAAATTGTTAAAAATTTTACACATTATTTTATATAAATATTTACTGTTTTTGTGTTTAAAATGTGTTACAAAAATTTTTATTTTTTTTGTTATTGATTTTCTCAAATTGTTTGCTCAAAATTATTGTATTATTTTTTTTATAAATATATTTGTTTTTTGTTGTTTTATTTTTTTTTGTTATTGTGATTTTCATATTTGTTGTTATTATTATTATAATTTTAATTACTTTTTTATAAACTATTGTCAAAATTTTTAAATTTGTAAATAATATGTTGTTTTTTATTTGTTTGTTTTTAATAAATCATGATTTAATTTTCTAAAACATAATAATCTAAAGTTGATTTTTATTTACATAATAAGAAAATTTGAAATTAATTATTATTATTTTTTTATTATTATTATTATTTTGAATCAAAATAAATAAATAAAATATTATTAACATATTATAGTTTGTAAAATATATAAGTTTAGTTTAAATACTGTTAATAAAATTAAATAGTATATCAAATATATATATATATATAATAAAAAACATATGTTAATATTTATTAATAATAATTTATAATAATAATAATCATATAATAATTAATATATTAATTATCAGTATTACAATATTTATTTTGTTTATAAATCTTTAATATTTTTTTTTTAATTTAAACTAATAATATAGTGTTATAACCTATAAATAACATCAAAAAAAAGATAATTATTGATTATAAATTTTGTTTAGTAATATATTTTTTAAAAAATCATATATAAATATAGTATATACTATATATACTAGTATTTACCCCAAATGCAAACAATTCATACGGTAATGTTTGGCTACTTGTATGCCATTGATTGCTACGATAATCATATAATTCAATTGAATTTAAATCTAACCAAAAAAAATAAATAAAATAAAAATCATAAACAACAACAACGACAACAAAAATACATTAAATAAATTCTATTAAAAAAAATTAATTAAAAATTAAATATTAATAAAATAGTTATTTAATAATATTACATGGAAAACCACCTAGTGCATATAATAATTGATTATCATCACCATGGACAACTAGACTAAATTCAATGCGCTTTTCAATCATTGAAGCTAAAAATTATTTATTTAAAAAAAAGTTATATATATATTATATTTTTATATATATTAATAATTTAAATAATAATAATAACTACCAATTGGTGTCCATTGGTTAGCAATGGGATCGTATGTTTCACATGTATTATGACTGCCATCACCACCACCTCCTCCGCCGCCGCAAACATATATTTTGTCCATAAATACAGTACAACCCATTGAATATCTATTATGTATAGTGTTGGTAATTTTTCGCAATTCAATTTTCGATTGCCGCAATTGCGGAAAATTGCGTGAAATTGCTTGAAATTGCGCGCATGAGGGAATGTATAAAAATTAACTTTGACAACGTTAAAAATTTTGTTTACAATAGATTAAGAGAATTTACTAATTTATTATTATTTTTACATGGTTTTTAGATGGCAACATTTTATGATAAAATAATTAAATTTTATATAATTAATTTATGTTTTTATTCATATTGCTTTGCCATTTAAATTTTGTTAATTTTTTAAAAATTATAAATTTTTCTATGTTACAATTGCGATTTTCGCAATCGAGCTTTTTGCAATTGCGGCAATTTCACGCAATTTCCGAGCAATGCAATTGCGCATTTTGCAATCGGTACATCACTAATTATGTATATACCGTATGAAACCGCATAATAGATAAGTGTTTTAATTTTTTTTTACATTAATCCCTAACCTCTTAGTATGCATACTGGCCATCGGTTTCCATTGTTTACTATACAAATCATATTATTTTTATTTTATTTATTTTTTTGTATATAAATATCATATAATAATAACTTTAAATATAATTACATTATCTATGGATGCTAATAATAATAATAATACTATTAAATAGTATATAATAATTGTTTTAACTAATAAAAAATTAATATATTTATTAAACATAATTAATAATGATAGACTTAATTACTAAACAAACAAATAAACAAACAAACATTATTATTAATTTAGTTACTAATAAATAAAATTTTTATATATTTTGTTTTATAAAAAAAATTAAATAAATTATACTAAATACTTTAGTTATTTATTATCAAAATATAATATTTTTAGCATTAAAAAGATGTTTATATTAGTTTTTAATTATTTTTTTTTTATTTTCAATCCAATGTTCAAGTGGTTAGTTATACTTAAATACTGATATTATTAGTATTTAAAAAAAATAAATTATTATTATAATTATAACATCTATACATAAATATGAAGTTTTTTTTCAAAATCTAACGGCACCTCATTGTCGATCATAATAATGATAAACATAACAATCAATTGATAGGCTATTATGAAAAAAAATTTCTGCATTCATTTAGCACCGAATTCAACACTGAATTGACCGATCGTTTTGACCACAATTTTTGGTCATCACTACCGTTGCCGACCACTTTCGCCGATATAGTCACCAAAAAACAAATTGACGCATTAGTTGGTCGTTCGGTAAAAAATCTATCGGCGATTTCTGGACAAACTCACTGAATATTAGTAGACCTAAATCCAGACCACGGCTACCATAGGATGAGTGATCCAAAAAAAAAATCGCTTAACAGTAGACTACATGTGCTTTGATTGGTTACCCATATGTTACCGCATCGGAAGTCTGCATGGGTTAAGACAAACCTGTCAGCAGTGGTAGGGGTGTCGGTGTCGATACCATTAGTATGAGAGGACATATAGGTTTCCAATGACTCAATCAGCCAATTCATATCCAGATTTTTTAGATCAATTGATTGAAAAAGTTTAGACAATTATATTCATTAAAACATCATTAGTTTCAGTACAGACTCCCTGTCCACTAGTTTAACGAAACTATCTCTAACCAAAAGTCTAGTATCCAATCGCTTAATGTTTACTAACGGGTGCATCCATTTGGTTGAAATTTGGGCCAACATTTTTAGCTAACTTTCCCACTAATTGCTTGTCTGTCATATCATCTTAAGTGAAATGTCGGTGCTTTTCATACATACATACAGTACATGTCATAAAATAACAAAAGTTTATCTATTTATTAAATATATTTATATACCGTATATATCTAATTGAATAAAATATTAATATAAAAATTATAAAAATTTATTTAAAATATAACTTTTTATTTAAGTATATAAAATAAAATGTTTAATATTTAAAAAAAACAAATTGAATTAATAGTTTTGTTTTAAAATATTAATTTTGAAATTTATTATTTACTTGTAATATATATATAATTATCACTAATTTTGATTTAAATAATATATTTATTGAATTTTTTTTTAGAGAAAATTGAAAAAATTTGGATAATTATAAAATAACATAAAATGTACTAATATTGAAAATAACAATTAAAAAAATTAGTAATACTTATAATTTAGATAATTATTAAATAAATTAAAAATAATCAAAAAATTTATAACTCATATTATATTTAAAAAAAAAAAAATTTTTTACTATATTTTTGTTGTTAATGCAATTGATTTTAATATTAATTTTATTTAATTATTTTTAACAAAACATAATCAAGGAAAATTTCTATAAATCAATAAAAATCAATTAATTTTTATTTTATTAAATTATATTCAATTTAGATTTACAGTATTAACATTATAATTATTATATATTAAGTTTATATACAATAATTTTATCTACAATTTTATTGAAATAATTTAAAAAATAAATAAATATTGAAATTTATAAATATTATTTAAATTAATTTTTTGATTTCATTATAATATAATTATCATTCAATTGTTTAATTGATCAATCAATCAATCAATTAATCAATTGATAATAGTGTCATCATATTGTAATTGATGTATAGGTTCATCATAAATAATAGTATAATTATTATTATTAATATTATTATCATCTAGGTTATTTAATAGATAATCATAATTATATTCATCGTAAACTACTTGAGTTGTTAATGATTTACGTTTATTATTATCATCACTAGTATTATTATTATTATTATTATTATTATTATTATTATTATTATTATTATTATTATTATTATTATTATTAGTGTTACGTTTGGAAATATATCTAATAATTAACACAAAAAACACTAACAGTAATAATATTGTCAATAATATACCGACAATTAGTATACTAACCATAAAAACGTTTGATAATTGTTGTGTAGCATTGCCATCATTATCAACAATAATACTGTCCGTTAAATTAACATGTTCATTTATATAATTATTCATATAATTGCATATATTATATGATGATTTTCTATAGTAATCATTATCGATAAATTTATCAATGTAAAATTTAAACAATTGTGTACGATAATTTAGAAAATTTCCATTAGCAAACGTCCTAATATAATCAATGGCTAACGTTTTGCACGTATTATTATTATTATTATTATTGGTATTGGTATGCGTATTGTTACGCGTATTTATACGCGTATTATAATTGTACGTGCGATAAACAACCAGTGCTAAACCTAAACGCATTTTACACGGACCATTAAATTGACGCCAAATTTTTGGCCATGGTACATTATCGAATTGTATACGAAATAGATCCCGATTACAACTAATTAGATAATTAAAAAATTGCGATGAATTAACATGTATATCACCCGTATGTTGAACCGATTGATAACCAATATGTTTGTAATAGATTTTATTTGATTTAATTTCCAATAAAAAATATTCATAATATTTTTCATCATCATCTGCGGTAATATTTAAATAAATCATCGATTTTAATGATTGGCTGTCATCAGGTATGGCCAATCGTAGTTCAATAGTATCAATGGTTAACAATTGTTTCGATAGAATCAAAGCACTCGTATAATTACCGGGCGATTCCTGGACAGCTGTCAACGCTAGACTGCCATCGATTAGTTGTAAATTATTCATACTATTGGCAAAACTGTTAATTTGATCCGAAAATAATTCTAATTATTAATTATTAGAAAAAAATTAATTAATTAATTAATTAAATACTTATTTTTCTATTTTTTAAAATAAATTTATTAAAAATAATTAATTAATTAAAATATAATAATTAAATCTACCATGATGATAATTATAATTGCCAACATAGACATCCCATAGACTAGTATTTAGATAATCGCTATTAAATTCATCGCTCCATTCAATATAGTCATCAAAACAATTAATATAATAATTATTATTATTAACTAATAATAATATTTGAATTGTTATCGATATTAATATAATTTTTATTAGCATTTTTTTTGTTGGTATACTAATTTATTTTATAATTACTTATATAATTATAACAACAACAACAACAAAAAATTTTTCCTTATTTGAAAATTATTAAATTAAAATTTCATTGATTTTTTTTATTTTGTAATTTCATACTAAAACAAAACGCACAAAAATATTTAATGTTTTAAATATATTTTTGTTTAAATATAAAGTTATTATTTACTATAAGTATTATATATATATATATATATATAATTTTTTTTATAAAAATTATTAATACTGAATCATAATATTACTATTTAAGTAAAAAAGGAAATAAATATTTTTTGTTTAAATAAAAAAAATAAGATAAATTTTTAGCAAAACTAAAATATTACGCAATATATACAGTATTTTTATATATAATTGTCGTATTTTATTACTACTACTGTCGTTACGCAAAAAATTGACGTAATATTTATATATTTATTTCTGTTAAATTTGAAATATATATATAGTTTAAAGTAGTAATTGTTAAAAGTTAAAAATATTAATACTTTATTTTATTTACTTAAAAATTTATAAATAAAATTAATAAAACTAATATTATACTAATAATAATAATCTAAATTATTATAGATATTTAAATTATATTGTAAATTATATTTACTAAAAATAAAAACACAAAAAATATTAAAAAAAAAATAAAAATATATATATAATTATTTGTTACTATTTATCTGATAATAATTATATTAATATTTTTTCAGTTAAGTAGTAATAATAACAGTATATAATAAAAATATGCCAAATTTAGACATAATTTATCAATTATTATTAAATTTATAATAAAAATATATAATCTAAAATATATAAATTATTTTTTTCAATTTTTTTTCCGTTTTATTTAAGTAGATATATTACTGTATGACTCAATATTAAAAATAATAATAATATTTTTTTAGTAATTTATTAAAATTGTTAGTAATAACTAATTACTACTGTACAATAAATATACTGTATATGCAATTAAAATCCATTTTTAACAAAATGCCAATAATTTTTTTATTAATATTGAAAACAATAGTAATAATTAATTAAATTAATATTAATTAATAATATTAATTGTATCGATGATAATGATAATACAATTTGAATGTAGCGATGAATTTAATAGCGATTATCTAAATACTAGTCTATGGGATGTTTATGTTGGAAATTATAATCATCATCATGGTAGATTTAATTATTATATTTTAATTTATTAATTATTTATTTATTTTATATTTTAATTATAATAATTAATTAGATATAAATTATTTATTTATTTTAAATAATTTTTTTAAAAAATAGAAATATATATATATATTAATTTTATATTTTAATAATGAATAATGAATTTGTAAAATTATAAAAATATATTTATTTAGTTTTTATATTTAATAATTAATTAATTAGCATTATTTACGGATAAAATCAACGTATTTGCCTATAGTATGAATAATTTGCAATTAATCGATGGCAGTCTAGCGTTAACAGCTATCCCAGGAATTGTCCCGTAATTATACAAGTGCTATAATAAATCAATTAACAAATCAAAAACAAAATTGACATTGATAATCTAAATTGATATTTAGTTAAAATTAAAATTTATTATAAATATATATATATATTATATAAACATTTATAGAAAAATATATATATATCTAATATCTAATATCTGTAATATTTAATAATGTATTTTCATAATTAGTTAAATAATAATTAACAATAATAGTTATAAAAAATCTATTTATTTATTTATTTATTTTTCTATTATAAAATCATTAATTATATATTTTTAATTTTACATAAATTATTTTTTTTAAAAATAAAAATATTTGCAAATTTACAATAGTCTCATTATATTATATTATTTTAATTCATAAATAATGTTAAGTTTATATATTTTGTATTTATAGACTCATTGTTTTATTTTTGTTGTAATAATTAGTAATACTAATAATAATAATTTTAAAAATACTATATAAAAAACAAAATCAAATTTAATGATCAAAAAATAAAAAAATAGTTGCAAAACAAAAAAAATAATAATAAATTTAAAAAATATTATTAAATAATAACAATTATTACTACTACTAATACTGTATTAAAAGTAGTATTATTTAACTAATATTTTTTTGTTTAGTTTTTAAAAAATACCAATAAATAAAAGTTAATTTTCAATTATTATATTTATTAATAAATCTAATAATATATGTCTAATCATACGGACATTACCCGCGGCGGTGGCCAACAACCATTAATTGCCCACTCATTGACCGCTATTGTTACCATAGATATAGGTAGTGGTGGTGATGGTCATGACCACCGCCGCCGCCAATATCGGGTAACCACTGGTTACGATAATTATGTTGTTGTTATTATCAGACAACGATGGCTAAGACTACTACTACTGATAACCGCCGCCACTATCAACACCCTATCGGCTATAATAATGGCCGCAATGGCCGACCATTTGGTCGGATGTTGTCTGAAATTAAATCCTGTTGTCGACAATAATAATAATGATAACGTAAGTAACAAAAGTAATTTTTACTACTAATACATGACTGTCCTCTATCATACCTAACTGTCCATTCGTTTATTTAACATATAGTTTACTAAACTAATAATATATTCAATCACTCTGTGGACAGTCGTCAGCAATTGTATCGGTATTATCGGTCAACTATTGCTAACTAGTCAACCCTATTGGACTATTGTTGTCTATCCTGTTGTTCAATGGTTGGCCACTATCTGGTCCGTACAGTCCGTCCACCGAATCGATCATCCCGTATGTCTAGTCAATTGGTTGATAACTATGTGGTCAGCACTGGTAGCCACTGTACTGGCCATTAGTATTTGTAGGCTACCGAGTCATACTATTGGCAATTAATTACTATTAATTACAATATAGTTAGTGTGTGTGTCTGTATGTGTGTGTATGTGTTTATGTTTGTGTGTGTCCCTCCCTAATGCCCCCCGGGTTAACCTAATACCCCCCGTACCCTATCATAAAAATAATTATACAGTATGAAATAAGATAAAATATATATAATATAAGGTAACAACAATTAACAACAAAAATAAAACTAAAAATATAAATAATCTTAGCTAGTTAATTTAATTTTTAAGTAATTTTTTTTTAATTAAATATTTTCATATATATATAATATATATTTATATTTTTTCACATATTTATGTATTCAAAAAAAAAAATATAAAATAAAACATTTATATAGAACTAAAAACTATATTTTGATAATAGTTTTAAATTAATAATTTTTATACACAAATGTTTATTAACAGTTTTTTTGTAATAATAATTTTATTTTAAATTTATTTAATTATTAATTATTATTAACAAATTATAATAAACTATATAAAATAAATATTAATTTTTTGGTATTGTTTATTTATACTAAAAAAATATTTTGTTATACATTTTATTTGATAATTAATATATATATCTATATTTAAAAAAATAAAATAATTTAACACAAAATATTTTTATTTAAAATTATAATAATTTTAGTTTGTTTTTATATTTATTACAAATATTTTTTAATTTAAATTTTATTATATTTATATATAAAAAAACTCAAATAATACGAATGGGACTAAAATTTAGTTAATTTTTAAAAATATTTAAACTATCAATTTGTTTAAATATTTATTTACAATTTTTTTGTTGTTAAATAAGTAAATTTTGTTGATTTGTTTATAAATGGTATTAATTATTATTATAATAATTATTATATTTTTTTAAATAAGATATTTATCTAAAAATTTAATAATTGTTATCACAAAAAACAAATAAACAAATTTAAACATTTATAATAAATATTTTTTTTAAATAATATTTTATTTTTACAATTAGCTAATTATTAGCCAAATACCTGCTTAGGTATCATATTGGAGACAACGGGCCAAATAGGTTTGATCGCTGAGACCACCGCACAGATAGATATCATAGTCAAACAATTTAACAGATTATTGCTATAAATTGTTTTTTTTTATTTATTTTTTTAATTAAAAATAAATAGTTAAATTTTGTGTAACTAGAATTAAGTTTTATAAAAATAAATTTAATTAAAAAATTTTAAATTAAATATTACTTACTGTATACTAATAGTTTTGTAATGTTTTGTAAAAGTATTATTTTTAACAATAATATGATTCATTGTTTAATGTTTCACATATGACGTTACATTAGAATGTTTACAATAATTATAATTTAATAATTATTTACTTTTGTGTTAATAACAAGATATGTTTTACTGAAGTATTTCTATAAAATATTAAATTATAAAATATTTTTTAAAAAAATATAATCTGTTCGGTATTAGTTCAGTGATGGACGTGAAAAATGTTCAAAAATTTTTGGTCACAAATCCCGAATTGATTTTTAATATTTAAAAACCTAATGTTTGACAAGTTTTCAATAATTGTTATTAACTCTTATTGTTTGAGTAAATTGGCTGATAATACTAAAGTAAGTTTATATTATATATATATATATATAACTAATATTTGAAATAAAATAATTAAAAAAAATCTATTAATAATTTAGATTTTCATAATAAATTAAATGAATGTCTTAGTTATCGGATCTCAAATTCAAACTGAATTGAAAACTACAGAGAATTATCTTTCGAACACCAGTTCAACAATTGCTGAAATGACTTCTGACATTATAATTCACAACATAATAGTATCGGCGGCCACTTTGTCGCGTAATGTCAACTTTATTGTCGAAAATGAAATCCTATATAATGTTAACGATCTGAACATTGATACGAAAAAATGGATAATAAAAGTATCATATGACATAAATGTATCATAAATAATAAATTAATTTTATTAATTAAAACATCCATTAAACGATTGTATAATATTTGATATAAATTATTTGATGTTTTCAATAAATCATTAACTAAATGATTAGTATTGATATTTAATTGATTAGTTAAGATAAGCTTAGCTGTAGTCCATATATTAGTAAAGTTTTATCTCATAAGTATTCACAGCAATGATTTCACAAGTATTTGAAAACATATAGTTCATCATATATTTCATAATAAAATAAAATATGCGATTTTCGTACACATTTTTTCTGTTTTCAATGCATACATTGTCTGCAAAAGAGTTTCGACAATCAATAATCTCATCAAATCCTTCATCAGTATATATATAGTAGAAAATTGCTTTTAAAATAATAGCTTCAAATAAATTATAGCCATTTGTTAAAATATCTCTTTGTCCTAAAAAAGTCTACTGTAGTCCACTGTCATGATGATTGTTAAACAAGTTTCTTAGATTTTTTGGGATAAAACAACACATTATTGTTGATCTATATATCGTAACCAATTTGTTAGCTGTCAACAGATTTTTTTTGATATAACAATCTTTTCTTTCAGTTTTAATTGTAACATAATTTAATGGATGAAAACTATAAAAAGTTTTAAATGTGTTAAAAATCTTCCATTAATTTCCAAACTGAAAATGAAAAACCTAATATCATTCATATGATTTTGTTTATACAATTTAAATAATTGATTGATAAATTTTAATGCAAACAAATATTTGCCTATTAAGTATTAGCATATGATAAACATTGGTTAACATAAATAAAAAAATACATCCAAGTAATTTGTTGATATTGTTTTTTTTAATTGTTATTTGTTAAACGTAAAATTACCCATACAATTGACATAATTATTGGCATATTAATAATTTAAACAATTATTATCAATCATTTAGTTTAATTCATAATTTCATACAACAATTGTGTGCTAACAAGGGTATTAAAAATGGCAGGCATAAACAATAGATGCCAATTTTGCCAAATTTCTGCCCTGCCTCTGCCATGCCCTGGGCATCTATTTTCAGGTGGTGACACCTATTATTTTAATTTTATATTATTAATTAATTTATAAAACATTGTTTTTATAATATATTTTCTTGTATTTTTGTTTTGTATACCTTTAAATTAAAAGGTAATATCATTGGAAATAAGTAAATTAATTGTAAATTTAATTAACACGTTAAAATACTAAATTACATTATTTTTATAAATACAGTTGCTTTTTAGCAATTTAAATTGGCAGGCAAATAAAATATATGCCCAAAATGCCAGGCATTTATGGCATCTATTTGGGCATTGCCAGGGCAGGCATTTATTTTCTTGAAAAACCCTGGTGCTAATACATAATGTAGTCTTAATTTGATTTGTTTAATTTGTTGATTGAATTGCTTTTTAAAAAAAAAAAAAAAGTTTTTAAGTTTTTTCATAAAAAATATTTGCTATTGACATCAAATAGCAAGTCATTTTTTATTAAATCGCTATAATGATTTTATATCCAATTTAGTAGATAATATTAGGTATTAGGATTAGGATTATTATCGTTATTATCGTTATTAGGATTATTATCGCTGAAACTAACTAACGGATCAAAGTTTGTCTTTTTTATACTAAACTAATAATATATTCAATCACTATATGGATAGTCATCAGCAACTGTATGGGTATTATGGGTATTGTCTGAAATTAAATCCTGTTGACGACAATAATAATAATGATAACGTAAGTAACAAAAGTAATTTTACTACTAATACATGACTGTCCTCTAACTATCTAACTGTCCATTCGTTTATTTAACATATAGTTTACTAAACTAATAATATATTCAATCACTATATGGATAGTCATCGGCAACTGTATGGGTATTATCGGTCAACTATTGCTAACTACTGATCCCTATTGGACTATAGTTGTCTATCCTGTTGTTCAATGGTTGGCCACTATCTGGTCCGTACAGCCAGTCCACCGAATCGATCATCCCGTATGTCTAGTCAATTGGTTGATCACTATATGGTCAGCACTGGTAGCCACTGTACTGGCCATCAGTATTTGTTAGGCTACCGAGCCGTTACTATTGGCAATTAATTATTTCTATTAATTACAATATAATTAACGTGTGTCTATGTGTATGTGTCCCCCCCCCCCCGGGTTAACCTAGTACCCCCCCCGTACACTATCATAAAAATCATTATACAGTATTAAATAAGATAATAGATTTTTATATATTTTTATTAACAACAAAAATTAAAAAAAAACTAAAAATATTAATAAGTTTAGCTAGTTAGTTTAATTATGAATTTTATTTATTTTATTTTTTTTAATTAAATTATTGTAAGTTATCAGTAATCATAGATTGTAGTTTGTTTTTATAATTATTACAAATATTTTTTAATTTTAATTTTTGTATATTTGTTTTTTTTTTAAAAATATTAACTAGTAGTCCGTAAATCTAAAATTTAATTAATTTTTAAAAATATTTAAACTATAATTTTTTTTATAAATATTTGTTTACAGTTTTTATATTTTTTTAAATAATAATAATAATTATATTTTAAGTTTATTAAGTTTTTAATTAACAAATTATACTATACTTTAAAATAAATATTAATTTTTGTTTTTGTTTAATTATATTAGTAAAATATTTTGTTATACTTTTTATTATTTAATAATTAATATATTTATCTATATTTAAAAAAAAATAAATAATTTAATACAAAATATTTTTATTTAAAATTATAATAATTTTAGTTTGTTTTTATATTTATTATAAATATTTTTTTTAATTTAAATTTTATTATATTTATATATATAAAAAACTCAAATAATGCGAATGGGACTAAAATTTAATTAATTTTTAAAAATATTTAAACTATCAATTTATTTAAATAATTATTTACAGTTTTTTTTTTGTTAAATAAGTTAATTTTGTTTTGTATTTTAAATAGTATTAATTATTATTATATATTTTTTTTAAATAAGATTTTATCTTAAACTTAAATTTAATGATTGTTACAAAAAATAATTTTTGAAAAAATAATATTTTTTTTTACAATTAGCTAATTATTTAAAATATATTATTTGATTTTGCAAACTATTATCATAAAAAAAAAATCTAAAAACTAATCAAACAATTATTATTATTTTTTTAAATTTAAGTAAAATATAAATTTTTGTGACGATTATTATTGATTGTTAAGTTTTTATTTAGTACTAAATTTAAGTACAGTTTTTTTTATAATTGAATAGCTTATGTATGTAATAAAATCCATACCTGACCTTCAAAATTGATTTTGAATTAACTACTGATAATAATAAATACATTGAAAGAGAGAGAGACTGATATTAAAAATATATAGAGATATGAGTATATTATATACAGTATATAAAAGTTTATTTAATTTAATACAACAACAAAAAATTAATAATTATTTCTAGTAATAGTGTTTAGTTTGTAGTAAATGTTGCAAAAAAAAAGTTGTCATCTAATTATCAATAGCTACCGGTTCTCAAACAACTAACTGGACGTACAGTCATCATCACCCGCACCATCACCAACACCTGTGATGGCGACACCGACAGCACTGATAATACTGACGGAAGGGGCGGAAGAAATGGAAACTTCCATATCGTTTGATGTCTTGAGGAGAGCCGGTGTAAGTGACTGTCTATTAACCAACTGATCCATCACTTGTATAGAAAGAGACAGAGAGACAGAGAGACAGAGAGACAGAGAGACAGAGAGACAGAGAGACAGAGAGACAGAGAGACAGAGAGACAGAGAGACAGAGAGACAGAGAGACAGAGAGACAGAGAGACAGAGAGACAGAGAGACAGAGAGACAGAGAGACAGAGAGACAGAGAGACAGAGAGACAGAGAGTTAGTTAGCTATTTATATATGTCTTTTGACTAATACATACCCGATCTCTCTCTCTCTCTCTCTCTCTCTCTCTCTCTCTCTTTCGGCTAACAAATAAACAATTTTGCCGAATATTTCAGGTGGACGTCACAGTGGGCGGACTGGCCGGCGGCAAACAACCAGTAAAATGTAGTCGCGGTCTACATATGGTACCCGACATCGACGTGGCCGACATCGGCGATCAGGAGCTCTACGATGCCGTGATATTGCCGGGCGGTTTCGGTGCCGCACCGGCACTAATCGAATCGGCAATTGTTGGTCAACTACTGCGGCGACACTACCAGGCCAATCGTATACTCGCAGCTATATGTGCGGCACCTTTGGCTTTCCAGAGTCACCGGGTAGGCTACGGACGCCGATTGACATGTCATCCGCTGAAATCCGCCGGTTTAGCCGATGACGCGAACTTCCGGTTTGTTGCCGACTCTCGGGTTGTAGTCGATGGTCCGCTAGTGACCAGTCTAGGACCGGGTACGTCCTTTGAATGGGCACTGGCCATAGTCGAGAAACTATATGGTCCCGAAAAAGTGGCCGAACTTAGCCGACTAATGCTTCTTAAATAATAATAATAATAATATTTTTTAAAATAAAATTTTAGTATATTTTAAATATATTTTTAAAAAAATAATTATATAAATGTTAAGTTTTGTTTTTATTAAAGTTTAATATTTTTTTTGATAATATTAAAATAATATATAAATTTTATATTATAAAACATTTAGTAATAAAATTCATAAATATATTTTAGTATCAAATTATAAATAAATAATTTAATTTTTTGAAATTGATTTCAATTTTTTGTTTGTTTTTTTATATAATATAAATTATATTATAAGTCAATTAATTTATATAACTATAAGTTTTAATGTTTGTTTATAATAATTTATATAATAATAATTTTTAACTTTCGTATTAATATTAATTATAATAATAATAATATAATAATAATTTAGTTAATTTTCAATAGACCCAGATGGTACTAGTGTTTTAATTATTATTATTATTATTATTACGATAATATTAAGCGCTAAAAACAAAACAAAAAATAGTTATAAAAATTATATATATATATGAAATATAATTAAAGTAAATAAAATAAAATTATAAGTAATTTATAATTTTATTTTAAATGTTAACAACTTTAAAAAAATAAATTAAATCATATATAAAGTATTTAATTATAATTGAAACTAATTTTTATTATTACAATATTATTATATTTTATTAATTATCAACAGTTAATAAATTATTGATAACTGAAATTAAATAAAATAATAATTATTATAATTTCAAGTATTTAATAACAATAGTATCAAACTTGATATATAAATATTATAAATATATTGTGTGTATATTAATCAATAAAAATCCTTAATTGCTATCAAATATTATGTTTATATTTATATATAAATTGTTTGCTAAAAACTAATCAATCAATGTTGAGAGATACCTTAAATAATAATAATAATACCTCCCTGTCCTCTATCTATCTATCTATATGTCTACAAATTATATACAGTCTATTAGTATTATATAGCAGTAAAATATCATATCAAATGTGTCTAACAATTAATTATTTATAATTTTTTTATTATAAAAAAATTAATCAATAATATTATAATAGCAATAATAATAATAATAATGAAAATTTTGTTTTATAATTAATTATGTTTTATTATAAAATAAAAAAAACTATTATATATCTTATATTTTATATTATTATAGTGTATTAAATAAAATAATATTATTTTTTTAAATTATTATAAAATGTTTCATCAAACAGATGATGATTTTGATAATAGTTTATTAGTTGAAGAAAAAACACGTAGTTTTACAATCAATAGGTGCTATGACTATGAAATTATTGGACAAAAACAACAACAATCGGCTGCTGCTGATGGAGGAGGAGGTATGGGCACCGGTGGTAGCCTATTGTTTGGCACCACTACACGAAAACTATACAATAGTCTACCCGTACAGTGGCTCCGGGATTATAGTCGTCATAGACATCGTCGGCAAATAGTCAACGATTTACCAATGATTAGGCAATTGATGGGCGATTGTCAACAACGTCGCCGACAACGATATAAACAACAAAATCAAAGTGACTTTTGTCGACAACAACAACAAACTACCGGTGCTGCTATCGGTAATACTACACTAGTCTATAGCCGACAATACCGGGTCTACCAGTTTTTTCATCGCCCCTCACATACAGTACTATCCATTAGCTATCATCTACTGGTATTTGTATTGGTTATCTGTTGTCTAATACTTACCATACTGTCCACCTGTGCTCCGTACGCACCAACCATTGGACCCATACTGGCCATTATGGAAAAGTCGACTGTCCTATGGTTTCTCAGTGAATTCCTAGTCCGGCTATGGTCGGCCTCGTGTAGGCGCCAGTATGTCGGATGGCTGGGAAAACTCCGGTATCTAAGACAACCATCCCATTGCATGGATGTCTGTATCATACTATTGTCGGTTGTTGTCCTCAGTGCCGACACCCGACACGGTAGTCAAGTATTTGCCGTTTCAGCCTTGCGTGGCTTTCATCGGACATTCTGTATGTTTCAGCTGATGGCGCTCCGGGAGGAATCGGTAGTGATGGACGAGGATTTAGTACACTATCAGCAGCAACACCAGCCCTGGCGACTGTTATGGGATGTCATTGGCGACCAGTTGCATCAATTGTTGATCATTGTCTACGTACAGCTGGCCTGCATACTAGTCCTAGCCTACATATCCTATGTAGTGGAAAGGGATGTCTCCGATAGCCAGATGACCAGTTTGGCCGAATCGTTGTGGTGGTCGGTAAGTGGTGTTGTCTTGAAAAAAAATAATTTGAAATAATAATTATTTATTTTTTTTAATTATTATTTTTTAACACATTATAGAAAATTAAGTTATTTAAAAAAAATTATATTAAGTTATTATTTTTAAAAAATCTATTTTTTTAATAATATTAATAATATAATAGATAACTAACTTTAAGATTATAAGTAAATTAAAATTATTTATTTAATAATAATATTTTTTATCAAAAAATTAATATTTAAATAATTAATAGCAATTAGTTTACTAAATAATAATTTATTTATAAATCTATTTATAATTATTAAATTAATATTAAATTAATTAATACTATTAATATACTGTTTAATATGGAAAATATAACACAAATAATAAATATAATTAATTAATAATAAATGTAACTAATATTTATAATAATACAGTAAATATTATTAGTATTATTACAATTTCAATAATAATAATAATAATAATAATAATTAGTTATTTATTGATAAATCAGTTGCCTATAACTGGCCAATACTGGATTATGCCAACCCGTATATGTCAATGTCTGGTTAATATATATATATAATAAAATATAAATAAATAAACAATTTTAACTATTAAATACTATCAAACTATTTGACACTTAAATATCTATAACTATAATTAAATATTACAGTATTTATATAGTATTATACTGTAAACTACTGTATATATACTTTATAATAAATAAATACTTATATATATAAAAACTAATAATAATAATAATAATAATTTTTTTATAACAAAAAATCATTGACTCCTTTTTAGTTTTTATAACAACTTATAAATGATATTTAATATCTCAATAATATATATATATAAATTATTTATCATAAGTTATTAAAATAATATATTAACTAATAATTATTGATTTTTATGTAATTCATCTACTAATCAGTAAACATATATATATATATATATATATATATATATATATATATATATATATATATATATATATATATATATATATTGTATATAATGATAATAATAATAACAATAAACAAAACAAATTTTTTTATGTAGATATTTATCAATAACTAGTATATACTGTATATATAGAGGAAAACAGTTTTAACATTTAGTTAATACATGTATTTTTCTGATACTATAATATTTTTATCAAAAAAAATTATTAGATATTGATAATATAGAGATAAAATTATTTGTTTTTAAAAAAAAATTATTTACACTATATTTTTTCCAGAAAACATTTTCACTTTTTTTCATTTATTTATTTATTAACAAAAAATATTTGATAATTAATTAATTAATTATTTATTTATATTTATAAAAAAAACAATTAATAGGTTATAACACTTTCAACTGTTGGCTATGGAGATAGGGTTCATGTAAGTCATATTACTTTTAATATACAGTATATATATAATTATATTTATATATATATATATATTATAAAACAAACATATATAAATATATAATAAAAAGTAGAAAATAAATATCAATTTTTTTGAAAAAAAATTATTGTATACAAAAAAAAATACATTAGATATAAATAATATTCATTAATAATATATTTTATAATTCAATTTATATTATTATATATTTATATATATTTAATAAAATTCAAAAAATAAAACAATAATTATAATTAATTAATTATTTTTTTTATAACAAAAAAAAAGGTAACATGGTGGGGCAAACTAATAGCCAGCTTGTTTGCCATAATAGGTGTATCCTTATTTGCCTTACCGGCCGGTATTATCGGTGCCGGACTGGCCATCCAAGTCGATAAACACGCAGCCGAGCGGCTGAAAGGCAAAAAACGATTGGCCGCTATTGTATTGTTGCAGTCTATGTGGCGATTGCAGTCAACCTACCGGTGCTCACGGGCATCATCGGCACAGTTGAAAACTACTGGTGCTAACCGACCAACCGGCCAACCATTTACTACTACTGCCGGTAGCCGATCATCCACTGGCAAACAACTGGTCGACCAGTTTGTAACTAATACCCGATTTTTGGTCGCCAAACGAAAGTTTCGCAAATTGTTTCCAAACAGTAGAGGAGGTAGAGGTGGTGGTGGTGGTAGTGGTGGTGGAGGTAGTAGTAGTGGTGGTAATACTATTGATTTGGACAGTGATTACAGTACCTACCGGTGCCAACGTCGCCAATTGGAAACCAATTTAAATAGTATTCATCAAAAAGTTAATAAATTAACGGATAAATCGTTGGCCCAGAAATTATTTCAAGATAAATGTCAATCAAATCTAAATCACAGATTGGATCAAATGGATGAGATTATCGGATCAATTGATAAACAATTGTTAAGACAAAATCAATTGATTGATTTATTATTAAATAATTTAAAATAATTAGTTTTTTTAATGTAATTTTAAATGCAATTTTTAAATGTGACAAATAATTATATTATAATTAATTATTAATATAAAATCAATGATTTTTTTAATAAATAATAATAATAATAAATTAATTGTAAATTAATTTTCACGATTTTATAATAATATTAATATAAAACTTTATATATAGGTTATTAACTTTTAATTAAATAAAACTATTAAATAATAATTATTAATGAAATAAAATCAATGAATTTTAAATTAAAGTTAAATAATAATTTTGTAATTGTAAATTAATTTTTCATATTTTTATAATATTAATATAAAACTTTATTAATTAAATAAATATTAAATAATATGCAAAAAATACTTATATTGATTGCTTAAAATAATATTATTGTTTATTATTATTATTATTATTAGTAATAAAAAAAATCTGTATAGATTTTTTTCAGGTTAAAAATATATATAAATATTTTTTTTAATTATATTTACAAAATTTATTTTTATTATTTTCTAAATATATGTGAGATTACTTTACACAACAGTAAACAATGAATTTTTTTTAATAATTGACTAAAAAAATATTATTATTATTATTATTAATTTATAATAATATATTGCATACATATTATATAATATTAATAACATAATTATGTTAACAATTGAAATATGATAACTAAATAATAAAAAACTACTAAAAATATATATATATATGATATCTTATAATTAAATAAATACAAAATATTAATAATTATTTTTGAAAAAATAAAATAAATGCATTAATTAATTAATTAAAAACACTACTATTTAGTTAATTAAAAAAAATATGATAATGAATTTTTTTTTGTCAATTAGTTATCCATATGTTTACAATAATATATATATATATAATTAAGAAAAAAAAATTTTAATACAATATATATATATATAGATATAAAATAAAATTATGAAATATTATTAAATAATAATAATAATAAAAATATTCTTCAAATTTAATTAATTAATTAAATATTTAATAATAATATTAACAAAAAAAAATAATAATTTTTATCTAACTATCACTCTATAGGGATGTCCTCCTATCGCAACTGTTTAAACTATAATTAGTATTATTATTATTATTACTACTACTACTACTACTAGTAGTACTACCTGTCCTATCGGGACGACTATTATTATCACTGTGACTATGATTAGTATTAGTATTATTTATATGACACTGACAACTACACGATTGTGTGCGGCTACCGGTGCCGACAATATAATCGACAAACTGTTGACTATCAGCTATACGGCCAACAATCAGATCGATGGCCTCAAACTGTTTGTCCAATAGTTGTCTAATACCGGCCAGTGTTGACTCTAAACGATTCAATTTATCATCCATTCGGCTATTTTGGCCATAAATTTGTTGTTCATTTCCAGCAATTTTCTGGACAATCCTATCCACTGATCGTTGAATTTGTTTAACTTTTGCCATAACATCTAACTGTCCATCTTTATAGCTTTGCAGCACGTTTTTGATGTCTACTGGCCGTAGGAGTTCCTTGAATCGTTGGCGGGCTATGAAAAAACGGGTTAACCTGAAAAAAATGGGAGACAACTGGGTTTAGACAAACTAATTAATAGTTAATATTTCAAGTCTAGTTATATATATTTATCGGGACTAACTTTCCCGAATGGGGAGCTGGGGGTAAGGGAGGGGTATATTGAATGTGTGATTTTATGGGGTCTAAAGTCAACAGTCAATGTGTTGAACACCATTGGCACCCATCATGGGTTGTCTGTCCCCCAAACAGTTTGATGATAATGATGATATAATAATGATAATAATAATACTAAATAATAATAATAATAATGATGTTTAAATAAGATTACAAAAAAAATTAATATAACAAAAAGTTATAATAAAGTTATTTGAATATACTCTATATATATATATATATATATATAGTATATACTGTTTGTTTGCCAATTGTCTACCGTTACTACTAAAATGTTTAAACCCATCCCTACCCCCAACTATTAACTCCATTAACCCCTCCCTATTCCCAACCTTTAACTGTATTAACAACTCCTACCCCAAACCTTTAACTTTATTAACACCTCCATAACCCCAACATTAACTGTACTAACCCCTCCCTCCCTACCCGTCCAACCTTTAACTGTATTAACCCCTCTCTACCCAAACCATTAATTGAACTAACCTCTCTCTATCCCCAACCATTAACTGTATTAACCCCACCCTACCTCCCACCTAGTGTTGGCGGACTCAGGGTCGGGGTATCCTGTGGTAGGGATGGCAATCGGTTCAACAACAAAAAAAACAACCAACCTACCTAATAAATTTGTTGGCAACATTTTCATAATCATGTTGTTTGAATAGATCCATGGGTTTATGTTTGAAAAATGTCGACACCGCCTGATAGTTGGCATTGGCTTTATAGCATCGCCACATCGACTGTATGAGTACAGCGGCGGCAACTTTTTTTTTCTTCCTCTGCTGATTACGTTCCTCTTCTTCCACTTTCAGGGCCAGTCCCGTACCGATTATACCCGCCGGCAGTGCAAATATGGCCACACCCAATACGGTAAACAAGCTGGATATAAGTTTGCCCAACCATGTTATCTATATAAATATATATATATATTTTAGTGATGGTTGGTTGGTTGGTTGGATGTATGTGTGTGTGTGTGTGTGTGTATGTATGGGTGAATGGGTGTATGTGTGGTTGTATGGGTGGGTGTGTATTTCAATATAGTACGGTGGGTGTATGTGTGGGTGTATATGTAAATAAATAATAATTAATTAATTAATTAATAATTAATATAGATATATTGTTTGTTTGATATTGTTTTAGTAGTAGTAGTAGTAGTAGTAGTAGTAGTAGTAGTAGTAGTAGTAGTAGTAGTAGTAGTAGTAGTAGTAGTAGTAGTAGTAGTAGTAGTAGTAGTAGTAGTAGTAGTAGTAGTAGTAGTAGTAGTAGTAGTAGTAGTAGTAGTAGTAGTAGTAGTAGTAGTAGTAGTTGTTGTTGTTATTGAAAAAGCATATTAATAGTGATTTTTTTAAAATTAATTTAAAAGTAAAGATTTAATTGTTATTAGTTTTTGTTTTGTTAATAATTTTTTATTTTAAATTAGATATTATTAATAATAATATTAAAACTAATTAATATTTCAATTTTCTTTTGAGTTTAATTATTAATCACTAAAAAAATAAATAAACATTTTCTATTTGATGAAATTAATTAATTTTATTTTTGTTAATAAATAAAAATTATTTATTAGTTTTCATTAGTTATAAACTCTATTACTTAGAATTTTTTCGGGTTTTTTTTTGAAAAATATTTATTAGATATTTATTAAGTATTTTTGTTGAAAAAAATATATTTTCTATAGTTTGCTAGTTGTTGCTATTATTGATAAAATTGATAATTATATCCCATTTTAAATTGTTTTTATTTTTTTTTCAAAACAATATCCATATCTATAATATTATATCCATAAGTATCCTTATTATGATAAAAACATATATATATATATTGTTAATAACTAATAATAAATTAATCTGGGTGTATTTTTTTGTTTCAATGGACTATTTATTGATTATGATAATCAATGATCTGGGTAATTAATAATTAATAATAATAATTATGATAATAATTGTACTTTATTATTAAGTACTGCTGCTATTTAATTTTTGTTATTATAGATATATAATAATTATTTATCCAATTAATACTATAATTTATTTTTTTTGCTAAATGCTAAATATTAAATGACAATTAAGTTATTATTATAATTTTTCAAACTATACAAACAATTGACAATTGATAGACAGTATAATAATAATAATACTAATAAATTGATAATTTTATTTAATGATAATTGATTATATTTAATATATATATAGTTATTAATTGTAATAATTAGGACATTGATATTAAATTATGTCAATAATTATCTCAACAAAACAAAAAAAATTTAAATTTGAAAACTATTTTCTAACAAAAAATAAATAATTATTAATAAATTTCTAAATATTATTAATTAATTTATTATTAATATAAAAAATATACTAAACAATAACTATATGATAACAACAACAAAAATCACTGTTAATTACTATATATACTGTATATGTAATAACTATTTTAAAGTATTTATTTTCATAATATATAATAAATATCATAATTACCGGCACTCGGTCTCCATAGCCAATAGTCGACAGTGTAATCAACTAATTGAAACAAACAATTATTATATAGAAAAAAAATATTCATAACTAAAGTAAGAGAAAGAGTGAGAAAGAGAGAGAGAAAGAGAAAGAGAGAGAAAGAGAGAGAAAGAGAGAGAAAGAGAGAGAAAGAGAGAGAAAGAGAGAGAAAGAGAGAGAAAGAGAGAGAAAGAGAGAGAAAGAGAGAGAAAGAGAGAGTAAGAGAGAGTATGAGAGAGTATGAGAGAGTATGAGAGAGTATGAGAGAGTATGAGAGAGTATGAGAGAGTATGAGAGAGTATGAGAGAGTATGAGAGAGTATGAGAGAGTATGAGAGAGTATGAGAGAGTATGAGAGAGTATGAGAGAGTATGAGAGAGTATGAGAGAGTATGAGAGAGTATGAGAGAGTATGAGAGAGTATGAGAGAGTATGAGAGAGTATGAGAGAGTATGAGAGAGTATGAGAGAGTATGAGAGAGTATGAGAGAGTATGAGAGAGTATGAGAGAGTATGAGAGAGTATGAGAGAGTATGAGAGAGTATGAGAGAGTATGAGAGAGTATGAGAGAGTATGAGAGAGTATGAGAGAGTATGAGAGAGTATGAGAGAGTATGAGAGAGTATGAGAGAGTATGAGAGAGTATGAGAGAGTATGAGAGAGTATGAGAGAGTATAAGGATAGGTATGTAATGATCATTACCGCCCACCACATGGCTTCGGCAATACTATCAAACTGTGGATTATCATCTTTTTCCACTATATAGGAAATGTAGGCCAATATACACAATACAATAAATTCAATGTAGAATATGATAAACAACTGTTCCCTCTGATCGTAGATAACTGAGCTCAACACCTTCCAGGGCTGCAACTGTTTATTTAGCGTAAGTATCTGTAAAACTTGGAAAAAACGGTGAAACCCGCGGAAAGCCGATGCGGCAAAAACTTCGTGACCCGAACTCGGATTGAATGTCAGGACACCCAGCGATAGGGCAATGACTATGATGTCCATTAGTCGCGAGGGTACGGACAGGTATTTGATTTTGCCTTTCCAGCCCTGGTATTGATTTTTACAGCTGGCCGACCACCAGCGCAACAGGAATTCCCCGCTAAACCATATGATTATGACTTTTTCCAATAGATATAGAAATTTCATGGCAGCTATAGGTGTGTTGTTTATGGTTATCCAATAAAAAAATATATATTAAAAATATAATAATTATTATTATTATTGGAAAATAATTATTTATTATTTTCTATAATATGTTTTGCTGTTTATTATGTGGAAATTTTTACTATTTTTTGTTTGTTTTGTTAGTTTTTTTTCTAAAAAAAATTATGATTTAATTTTTAATTAATTAATTTTTTTGCGATTTATAATTAAATTAATTTTTTTTAATTATTATATTTTGTTTTTGATTATATCTATTAGTTTTCAATGTTTTTTTTTAAAAAATCATTGAAATCTAATTATTATTAAATATAAATTATTAAATGTTTTATATATTTTTTTTTAAAATTAATAGATTTATTTTGTTTGTTATAATTTTTTATTTCAATTTAATTATTAGCAAATTTGATGATCAAATATACTGTATATATATATATCAAAATAATACAAACCATTATGAAATTCATGAATTGTTGAGAAAACAGTGACTATAAGGCAGGCAAATACCATAATGAACACCAATATATGATAACTAATGGCCCAAAATCCTGGTAATCAGTTTTTTTCAGTAACAAAACAAACAAATATGATATTTAAAAAAATTAATAATTTAATAGTAATTATAATATAATTTATTTTTTTGTTGGGTATAATAATAGAATAATTTTGTATTGTATTTATTATTATTATTATTATTATAAAAATTAATTAACTAATAATATATAACCAAAAAAATATTTATAATTATTATTTTTGTTGCAACTATTAAGTAATATAAAAATTAATTAATTAATTAAGTTTAGTAATTTTATTTATTTTTTAAACAATTTATTAACCATGGTGAATCCCCTTCCTATTAATTTAATAACTAAACAATTATTATTTTTAATAAATAAACTAAACTACTATAATAGTTACTATCACGCACCTGGGTACAATTTAGAAAAAAAGTTATAAATAAATAGTTAACATAAATTAACACCAAGGTCACTAAACTAACCAAAAAAAATTAATTAATTAGTCATAAAATATACAGTATAAATACAGCACCTAGCTAAATATATTTTTAGTTGGGGGGAGCATGGGTTATATATTACCAAAATAACTATGTACATTATAAATCATATCATATATATATATATGCTATTTTGTAACACCTAACCACCCCCGGGGGTATGGATGGTGTTAAATGGGTATCTTATTATTAGGCGCACTGGTAGTTGGGGAGTGGGGTAGGGTTTCATTACATGTATTTAATGGGTAGGGGTTGGATGGTGCCTAGCAATAGTACTGTAGTATATATTTATAAACAAAACCATAACCATCCCTCATAACTCCCTCAATCTAACCACCCCCACCACCCGGTTATTGGTAAATAGATATCATTTGGTTTGGGGCACAGGTATGTATAAACAACAACAAAAATACACTAACCTTTCGGATAATTCAGGAAATTATAGACACGATATTTTTGCTTATAATTAGTTGTTTTCTGATTGAAATAGGTATGCATTCCCAGAACACTACCTAAATCCTCGTCCGATTCCCTACACTCCCTGATCGTCCTTTTAGTGTTGACCTCTTGCAATATCTCCAGTATCTTGCGTTTGGTTACCGATGAGGTATTATTGAGTGTCTGTACGGAATTCAGATCGTAATAGTGATGGCCATTTGACAGTCCGTTAACACATCCCTGGCCACCACCGCCTCCACCATTACCATTGTGTATGGTTTTATGTATGACCACTTGGGGTATACCGGTATCCTTGTTCACTACAACCAAACTGTTACGTTTAGTATGGTATAAAGCGGCGGCGGCCGCGGCTATAGGTGCCGGCTGCTGGGCCGAGTACTCGTGCTCCCTGACCCGGTTCAACATGCTAACTGTCCTTTAAACCCTAACCAACCAACCAACCAACACAACAAACACAATATAAATAAAATTAATTAATTAATTAGACACAAAACACTAATGTTATTATTATTATTATTATTAAACTAATTAGCAATAGTTAGCAAGTAATTAATTAATTATTTATTTATTTATTTTTGGATCACATAATTGTAATTTATTTTTTTTGTAAAAAATAAATAAAATTGAAATATTGGATAAAAAAAGTATATATATATATATTATAAATATAATTATAATAATTATTTATTTATTTTTTCAGATATAATAACTATTATGATATTTATTTTTATATCCAAAAATGTTTGTCTCAATAACTATTATTATTATTATTATTATTAGTGGTATAAATTGATTTTTGATATACAATGTCGTACACACACACACACACATTAAGTTTATTATTATTATTATTATTATTATTATTATTATTACATTTTTAAATAGTTATAATTTACTAAAAATTATGTTTTAGTTTGCTATTCACACATCCATACATAATAAATAAATTATTATCAGTTAATATATATATACTGTATATATATATATACAAACAAAAATGATATGCACTTAAAACCATAACTATATAATATATTATCTACACTTACAGTATATACTGTATATTACGACGCTATAAATATATATATTTATATATAATATTAATATATATATATATATATAAATAAATCTAAATATTATAAATATATATATATATATATATATAAATAGATTGAAAATAGAAATTTAATACATTTTTACACAACAAATCAAATAAAATATTAATAAAATAAAACAAACAACAAAATAGTTGTATATGTTTTTTTGTCAATCAATTAATAATTTGTTAGCAAAAAACTTTGAAAACTTTTTATAATTAATTATTGTTTTTTTTTTTAAATAATAAATCCCATGAATACAAATCATTAGTTGCAAATCATTTAACATTTACTAATAATATATAATTAATTTAACAAAAAATAATAATAATAATAATTTGAATGATTCGTTAATAAATTAAAAAACCTTAACATATATGATTTAATTTTGGTATAATATATATTAATATATTGATGTTTAAAATTTATAGATAAAAATAATATTTCCACAAAACAAAAACTTTTTTTATTAGTAAATAATATTAAGTTTTGATTTAAAAAAAAAATAAAAAATAAATATTTTTCCTGATAATTAATTTTTTTTATACATTCACACTCACTGTCAACACCACTATGATGTAAAATATGTTTATTACATAGTTTTATAGTGTGTGCGTGTGTGTGTGTATGTATGTATGTGTGTGTGTGTGTGTTTGTATGTATGTGTGTGTATGTGTTTGTATGCTTGTGTGCGTGTGTGTATGTATGTGTGTGTATGTGTGTGTGTTTGTGTGTGTGTGTATGTATGTATGTGTGTGTGTTTGTGTGTGTGTGTATGTATGTATGAGTGTGTGTGTTTGTGTGTGTGTGTGTGTGTGTGTGTGTTTGTATTAGTGATTTCTAGAGAGAGAGAGAGAGAGAGAGAGAGAGAAAGAGAGAGCACTGGTAGATAATATATTGGTTGACTATACCGTATACTTAAGTATATTATTATTATTATAGTATTAATAGTTTTCTAATAAACTCATCATTAGATACCACTTATAGATTTGATTTCATATTCAATATGTAGTAGTGATAAGCTATTAATATTAATAATAATTATTGTTATTGTTATTATTATTAATATCTATTTTATCATTAATGTTAGATATTTTTTAAATTAAGTTTATTGTAAAATAAAATAGTTATATTTTAGTTTTTAAATATAGCAATAAAAAAAGTTTAAATAATAATAATTATTATTATTATTAGGTATAATAAATTTTAAAATAAAACTAAACTTATATTTATATGTTAATTAATTTTTTTTAAAATTATTTATGTGGTTAAAAATATGTAGTATTAATTTAATAATAAAAATTTTTAATATCAAATCTTTAATTATATGTTGTTTTTTACAAACATATTATTATTAATATATATATATATATATATATATTCATATTTAATTGTTTTTAAAACTTAATTAAAATTTAAATTTCATAATTATATGTTAGAAAATAATCACTTATTTTTATCATTTAATTTATTCATTATTAATAATAATTTATTATTATTATTATTATACAGTGTCTATAAAAATTAATTATTAGTTTAAAAATTATTGAATTATTTTTTTTTGTTTCGTAGAAATAATGATAAAATATTGTCGGTTTCAAAAAAAATTAATTTATTTTAATATAAATATTATTTTAATAATTTACAAGTAGTCTTAAAATAATATTATTTTTTTTACAATTATCTTAATTGCTTTTTATGTTTAACTGATTATATATTTTGTTTAAAATTAATTTTTTTATATATGTTTTTCTTATGAATGAATTTAATTTTTTTAAAAAAGTATTTTTAATGACAATATAATAAACTCTTTTATTACTTAAATTATTAGTAAAATAAAATTTTATTATTATTATTTTTTCATATGACTTGGTGTCTGTATAACTAAAAATAATTGATAATAATTTTTTATGTTTTCTGATATTATTATTATTATTATTATTGAATTAATAATATTTTAATTTATATTATTTATCATTTAATTAAATTATTAGTAATTTAGTCTAAACTTGTTGCTATAGAATCTATAATATTAATTATATATATATATATAATGTTAAAATTATTTTTTATTTAAAAAAAATTGTACTTGCTAGTTTTAAAATAATAAATTTTAAAAGTTAATAAACTAAATTGTTTTATATATTAGTATGATTTTTATTTTTTTATTACATAAAATATACAAAATTAAATATAAATTATTGTTTTTAAATAATTTTTATTTTTGTTAAATTATTTTGTTGTTTGTTTAATAGTTTAATAAAATTATTATTATTATTAATATTTTGGTTTATTTTTTTAATTGTTAAATTCAATGACTATAACTTGAATATCCCTCCCATTTATTACATTATAAGTTACATATGATTATCAATTATAGTGACATTTTTTTATATAATATAATATATATAATGAAAAAAACATTTATTCAGATAACCACCAAAAAACATGTTTATATTATTTAATATTTAGTTTTTTTTAAAAATTAAATATTAACACTATTTGTAAAACAAGACATCCTATTAAATAAAAAATTATATATAAATATATGTTTGATAAGTAATTTTTTTTTAAAAAAATATCTAATTTCTATATAACTACTATTTATAAACGTCAATCATATGGTTATATTTGTTATATAAATATATATTAAACAGTTATTAACTTTTATTTTATAATCAAAAAATCATAACTAAAAATTTCTGGTATATATATCAATATATATATATATTAATAATCTATTATAAAACTATTGGTATCTATAGTTTCAATAATTTTTTTGCTGAATTAGTTGTTTCAAAATAATTAAAAAAAATAGTTTTTATTTATTTCCCAATTTTATTATTGAAGAAATAAATAAATAAATAAATAAATTATATAATCTATATATATAACTTATTATTAATATACTGTATATATATATATATATATAGATATAAGTATAGTATTACAGGAAATGTTAAACATAGCAAATAATTATCAATAATTCAATTTTTATATTTATATAATAAACAAACAAAAAATTCAATTGAATTTTATTGAATAAAAAACACATCAATACTTGTATTATATAAATATAAACTTAAATTATTATTAATACTACTATTAATATTAAATGTTATTTAAATGTTTTTAAAAAAGCAATTGTTATTAACTAAACTTAAAATATAATAATAATGATTATAATTATTTTTATAATAAAATATTACCTTGAATATATTTTGTATTATTATTATTCAATATATGTAATTTTTTTTAAATGTTATTTAATTTATATTTAAAATTTTTATAAAATACAACAACAAAAATCAATTGAAAACGTGATGAATAGATAAATAATGTTTTTTTGTGTGTTATATTATATTATGAATTATTATTATTACTATTATTTAGTTAGCAATATATGATATTTTTTAAAATTACAATTAATAGTAATTTATTTATTTATACAAATCAAATAATCATATAAATTGGTTATTTAATTTATTTTTTGTGTATTATTTTGTAATATTATTTTTTTTCAATTAATAATAATAATAGAGTCTAGACTTTAATAAATCAAAATTTATTGATCAAAAATATATATAATATAATTATTATTATTAATTTATTATAATATAGTATTTTATTTTATATCAATAAAAATTTATTTTTAATTTAAATAATAGTTATTATTTTTGCAAATTTATTATTAATAATTATTATTAAATCTTACCTTGATGATTAATTTTATTTTGGGGGAGAGGGTGGGGTTGATTAACTATATATAAATAATATTTCCATTAAATTTACCAAAAAAAAAAAATATTAAACAACAATTAACCAAAAAACATAACTTTAAAATAACATAAAATTTTGAACCCAYAATATATATATATATATATATATATAATTATTTAGTATTTATATATAAATATTATATATTTATTAAATAGATAGATGTATACGAAAAAAAATTATGATTAATATTATTAAAATTATTAAAAAAGTTTACGATTATCATCACTATTATCATTATCATCATCATTGTAATAATCAATCAATCATAAATTAATTATTATTTAATTATTATAACAGTAGTTATTATTATTGTTATTATAGTTATCATCATTATTATATTTATCATTATCAAAATATTCATTATTATTATTTATATTAATAAATAATTATAGTTAGATATTATCAACTTTTATAAGAAAAAACTATTATTTAAAAATATGATTATTTAAAAAAATTTATATAATTTATATTAATAGTATTATTATTACTATTACTTAATTTGTTTTAAAATAAAATAAATTATTATTAATAGTAATACTTTCTGTATGTATATATCAAACATACTGTGAAATGTATTTTATTTTATTTTTTGATAAAATTTATTATTTAAAAAAAAAAATTGTGTCACCAGTCAGTCATCTATTGATAATATACAGTATTATATATATATATATATATATATCTATAGTATATATATATATATATTTAAAAAATTTATATACCGTATATATAAAAAACGATTATTTATAATATTAATGATTAAAATTATAATTTTGTTTTTTATTGATACAGATTTTGCTAAAATAAATAATTGCACAAAAATAATGTATGCCTTACATAATACTGTAGTTTTTATTATTATTATTATTATTATTATTATTAATAAATATATTAATAAAATGCATATAATATTTATAAATACATTTAAAACGTCCAATAAATTTTTTGAAAAAAATAAATCAATTGAGTTATTATTTTATTTGATTTGATTTTATTGGTAATATTTACTTTTATTTTATTTTTATTTACTAAAACATTTTTTTGTTATTGAATTTTTTTAATACAAATTATAAATTAAGTATACATTAAAAAATTTATTATTATTAATAATAATAATAGTTATTATTTATTTATTTTACAATTCATTTTTTATTTGCATTATAATTCAATATTTGTTTAAAAATTAAATATATATTTTTTTATATAAAAATATGAATTATTTATAAAAAAAAAATTATTTACCTATTTGTTCATTATATTTATTTAAAAAAAAAATTATCATAATTTAATATTATTATTATTATTTAAAAAAATATAATTATGAGATTTCACATCAATAATTGTTTTAATTAAAAAAAAACATTGATTTAGTATTTATATATATATATATAAAAAACAATTATTATATATAAATACAAATAAGTTATAAAATAATATATATATATAATTAAAATTTATTAATTATCATTATGATTGTTTGAAAAACTATTAACTAAAAATTGTAAATACTTATTTTATTTTTAAAAAATAATCAATTATTATTTTATATATATAATTTAAAAAAAAAATTAATTGTAAGTTTATATTCAAAATTATTAATATTTGTTTAATTAATTAATTAATAAAAAACAAAACATTTACACAATTATGAATATATTGTATTATGTTTGCAATAATTATATATAAAAAAATGAAATATTTATGATTATTATTGTAAAAAAAACTTAATCTCAAAAAATGTTTGCGATTTTGTTTGAATAATATATTGATAAAATAAAATTGAATATTAAAAAAATCACATTTAATTTGTTTTTTGTTTTGTTGTCTCTATAATTGATTCAATTGTGTTATTTAGTGTCATATTTTAATTAATTATTAATTAATTATTTAATTAATTTTTTTATATATAGTAAATATGATCACTATTTGTATATTATATATAAAACTACTTATATTTTATGATTAGGTCCGACACTTGTTTATGAAAAATAATAATAATAATTAATATTTATATGATATATAACTGTCCATAAAATATACATACAGTACATCACAATTGACTGTCACCCATATTTATATAAAAAAAAAATAATTTTAAAAACTACCGGAGCCACTATGTATGGTGGTCAAACCAAATGAGATACATAATAATAATAATTATTATTATTATTAATAAAAAAAATTATTATTAAATCATTATTATGATTATCATAAAACAATATATATATAAGAAATAATAATTAATTAATATATATATATATATATATATATATAATTATAATTAGTATTACCACTTAAAATCATTAATTATATATATATATACAGTACTAATAATAATAATAATAATAATAATAATTATTATTATTATTATTAATCAAATCAATTAATCAATTAATTAAAAAAAATAATATACTAATAATAATAATAAACTAAATTTGTTTTTTTAGATATAGAAAAAAATTATATATATATATATATATATAAAAAATAATCACATATTTTTATCCGGATCATTTTCACTATAACTACTATTTTTTAAATACTACAAACAACTAACTAACTAACTAACTGAACTACCAGTGCTGTCTAATAATAACTACCGGTGCGCTGAAATTTTACGGCTACACTACACACTGCCCACCCCACCCCCTCCCCTCCCCCAACCCGTTAAACAATTTCGGCAATATCGGCCAACGATAGCCGTTTTGGCCGGTCCTGAGTAGTAGCCGAAGCCGATTTGGCAAACGATAGGAATATCTGTTCCAAAGTGGTATCGCCTACTTGATAGTCCTCGAGATTGAGTTCCTGTTTGGCCAGTTCCATACACTGGAACAGTTTGGACCAGGTAGTTTCGGGACCGGGTGGTACATGATAGAAAATTAATGTTTGATGTATGTCCTTGAGTTGGGCATTTTCTAGCCGTTCCTCAACGTATACCTGTACGTCGTCCAGGTAGTCCTCATTTTGGGCAACCAAATCGGGTTTCAATTTGATGATCAGGGAATAGCCCTGGCCAAATTTGGTGCGCAAGTACTGGGTTGAACCGACACATTTGAATTGGCCGGCAGCCATAATGGCTATACGATCGCACAGGGCTTCGCATTCGTCCATCGAATGAGAGGACAGTATGATTGAGGAACCGGAGTTGTACTGTATGTCGCTGATGGCGACCCACATTTTACGTCGGGCCACTGGATCGACACCCGATGTCGGTTCGTCCAGTAGGACAACCGGTGGCGAACCGATCAATGCCATGGCCAGCGATAGCTTGCGTTTATTACCGCCCGAATAGTTTTTGCATTTACGTTGAGCGTGATTTTGTAGGTCAACTTTTTTGATCAATTTATTGACCTCCAAGGCTATATCCCGATCGGGTATACCCCGGAGCCGGCCATACAAGTATAGGGTCTCGAAACTGTTTAACCTGTCCAATAGGGCATCAAATTGTGGACAATACCCAATCTGCGACTGATAAACGGCCCGATCGTTCATCAGATCACTTTGGGCTACATAAGCGTTACCGTTGGTCACTCGGAGGTCACCGGTTAGCATACGAAACGTTGTTGTTTTGCCGGCACCGTTGATACCCAGTAGACCGAAAAACTGTTCTTTACCGACGGCAAAACTCAACTGATCGACGGCCAAAAACTTCCCATTGGAGTACCTTTTGGTCAGATTTTGGACAACTATGGCTTCGTCGGCCATATGATGTGAGGCAATGATTTTGTCCACCCGTTGCCGCTCGTCCAGGACATCATTGTCCGACGTATTCGGCGCTTTCATCGTCTTCAATGTAAACGACCGTTTTGTATGGCCACTGAACAGATTGCGTACACCTTTCAGTACGGCCATCAATCGGCCACTGAGTCCACCACTGCCACCTCGACTACCAGTGCCAGTGCCGCCGCTACCCTGTCCTCCATCACCGCCGCCGCCACCTCCCAGTGCATTGGTATCGATAGCAAATAGGATGAGCCAGTAGAGTATGCCGTCCATTACCAACATAGCTATCTCATCGTTAACACCTAACCAGTTGAACCAGAAAAACGGGTGCTGAAAGATACACTCATTACCGCAAACCTCTGGAGATAAAAAATATGGGATCAGTTAGATATGTGATATACTGTTTATATATATATATAGATATATATATTATGATAAAATAATAATAATAATATGTATATAATATTTAGATAATGGTAATCATCATCATTGATGATGATGATGATATTGATTGAATAATTTAGTAACATATAGTAAAGTAATAATAATAAAATTTATATTATTTATATATTAATATTATTTATATATTATATTATTTATATTATTATTATTTTATGATAGGTTTGTTAAAAATATTTTTTTAGTATATTAATTATAAAAATATAATTAATTAATTTTGCTAATTATTTTAATTTTTTTTATATAAATATTTTGTTGCCACAACTAAATCGGTAATCTATAAGTAATTAATATTTTTTTTTTAAATTATTGTCTTATTATTTTTATAATGTTTGTATAAAATAATAATAATAATAATAATAATAAATTAGAAGTAGTTTTGGTAATTAATTTTTTTGAATATTTTTTTTAATTGTTAGTAATTAATAATAAAATTGATTTTATTTAACTTGAACTTAATATATTATAATACTATCGGATAAATATTTTGCAACTAAACCTACTTATTATTATTATTATTATTATTATTAATACTTAATACTGTAGTTAATAATAATACTAACAAACAAACAAAAAAATTGCTAAATAAATAAAATTGTTATTTTTTTAAAAAAAATAAATAAATTGTTTACACGTGTATATAATAAACAATTATTATTATTATTATTTGCCAATTGATTACGAAAATAATTATAATAATAAAAAATTGCGATTCATTTTTTAWATATATATATATATTATTGCAAATTAATAATAATAATAACTAATTAATTAAAGCCAATTAATATGCCAAACGTGTGTCAAATAATAATACAATAAATATCATAAATAAATTGTTTTTTAAAAAAATAAATTATTTAGAAATCTATAAAGTGATTCTACTGTAAATTATTATTATTATTGTATTTTTTGTTTGTATAATAATAATAATAATTATTATTATTATTACTTAATTTTGAAGTACAAAAAAATGTTTTTTATTTCAGTACTATTGCAAAATAATATTTACTGATAAAAATCATTGCAATCAATCAATCATTAAATTTGTTTTATGCTAATAATAATAATAAAAACCAACAAAAAAAATATTTCAATTTATCATTAAAATATATATATAAATATATTTTTTGTTTCTTTAATTAGCTTATAATTTATATTAATATTACTAATAATTTATATATTTTTATATATTAGTGATAAATATTTATATATTATTTTGACACATAAAAAATTCCTGCATAAATATATATATATAAATTATTAGTTTATTTTTTTTGTCAATATATTTATTATTTATTTATCCTATTAAATATTTTAATTAGTAGTAAATAATTTATAATTCATAATAATAATATTATTAATAATTATATATATATATCTCTATAAATAAATTGGGTTGAGTTGGTTGTCATTGAAAAAGTTATTTTTTGAAAAATAAAATTGATATTTTTCTAGGTATTAAATATTTAATTAGCTAAATATTATTAATTTATATATATATATATTTATAGTGTTATTAATCTATCAAAAAACTAAAATTAATACTTTACTACTAATACTTTAAAATAATAATAATATTTTTCAACATCAAAAAAATGAAAATATTTAAGTAGTAAATCATATAAATTTATATATATATATAATTAATCAAAAAAAAAATCATTTTTTGGATTATTTATAAATAATTAATTAAAATATATATAAAAAAAATTCGAAATAAATTATATATATATATATATATTAAAATGTAAAAAAATTGTTTAAATAAAATAAATTTTTAAAAAATAAATGATAAATATATATATAATTTTTCAAAATAAATTCTATATTAAAATCTAAAAAAAAAATTTTTTAAAATAAAAAAAATCAAATCAAATAATATATACCATCGCAACAGCGCTCCGGCTTAAGTATCTTAAGCTCCTCGAGCTCCGGGTTTGAGCGCTGGGAGGCGGCATATATACCGCACAGTATAGCCCTCAATGATTGTTGAAATTGGGCACAAACCAACCGGGTCGAGTCCAGTGAAAATAATTTCTGTGTACCCAATACTAGGCTAACTACTGGTGACAGTCGGGCAAACCACATAAGCGAGTAAAACAGGCCGCGGACTTCGGCCGATGACTTTTCCTCGAGGATTGTCTCGAAAAAAGTCGATATAACACCCATACCTATACCGGTAATGACCGATATCAGGCACAGTATGCCGAAAGCGGTGGACGGTTTGCGAAATAGGGATGAGACCAGATAGGCAAACGGTATGGCTGCCCAACCAAATGATATAAATAGCGATACAAATGCAACTATAAAATAAATAAATGATATATAGATATATAGAAAATAAATAAATTAATAAATAAAATTTATAGATATATATATATATATATATATATATATTATTAACTTAAATTAGTTATATATAATATTTTTTTTAGTTATGTATATATATATATATTTATTTTGTTGTTGAATATTGTTTTATTTCTATTAACTATATACTAATAATTGTGAAAAATTTTTTAAAAAATTATAAAAATTAGATATATATTAATAATTTAATTTTGTTGTTGTTGACAACAATTGTTGATTCAAATTAACATTTAAACTAAATTAGCTATATATAATATTTTTTTAGTTATGTATATATATATTTATTTTGTTGTTGTTGTTGTTGACTATTATTTTATTTCTATTAACTATATACTAATAATTGTGATAAAATTTTTTTAATATATTAATAATTTAATTTTGTTGTTGTTGACAACAATTGTTGATTCAAATAGATATTTAATTTGAATTATTTATATATAATATTTTTAATTATATATATATATTTTGTTGTCGTTGTTGAATATTATTTTATTTATTAATAAATAATATACTAACGATACAACTAATAATTGAGAAATTTTTTTTTAATAAATTAGATATATATTAATAATTTAATTTTGTTGTTGTTGACAACAATTGATGATTTAAATTAATATGTGATTTAGTAATTTGTTTATTAGTATTAGTATTAGTAATTATTATTATTATAATTATTATTACTTTTGTGATTATAGATTTTTTTTTATAATAATATGTGATTCAAATTAATAATATAGTTATTTATATTTGAAAATTATATGTTGTTTAATAAATATTGATTAATGTATAGATAGTTGTTATACTGTAAGGTAATATATATATATATATATATATATATATATATATATTTAAATAGAAAAAAGTGTAATAATAATTAATGTTATCAATTAGTAAATATTATTTATTTAATTAATTAATTTGAATTATAATGATATTTAAAGTATCAAAAAAAATTTTCCATAAAATAATTAATTATATTTTATATTAAATTAATTAGTTATTGTCTAAAGAAAATTTATTTATTTTAAAACTTAATAAACAATATTTAAAAAAAGTTAATATTTATATTATTATTTAAATTTATTCAATGCATAATATTTTTGTAAATTTATATATAAAATTATTTATGTTTTATTGTTTAATAGATTTAATTTATTGAATCGTATACTATATATGCTAATAATATTATTGTATATATAAAAATTTAATTTAAATAAAATTATTTAAAAAAATTTTATCATTCAAATGCAAATAACCAATATTTACATATTTATATTTTATTATTATTATTATTAATTTTTTAAAATTTGCTTAATAAATATTGCACAATGTGAAAGCAATAATAATAATAATAATTAAAAATTTTTAGTATTAATACTGTATAATAATAAATATGTTAAGTGATTGATTGGAAAAATTACAAAAAAAAATAAAATTATTGTTTGTTTTCCAAATAATATTTTTATATTTATATATATTTCCCTAAAATTTTTTAATGGCTTTTAAATATATTATATTTAAATAATAATAATAAAAATAATACATAATAACAGATAAATCATATAAAAAAAATAGTGAAATATATTTTCAAATCAAATAATATTTTCTTTATATTGGTTTTGACTTTGAATTTGACTTTTTTATTCATAATATTTTTAAAAAAAATAAATTATTATCCTATTATATATATATATATATATTTATTTATTAAACACATATTGTATCTAGATAAAATATTTATATTACATTTTTTATTATAAAATAAAATACAATATTGTTATTAAGTAATAACTTTTTATTATTATATTTTTTTTATTAAAAATGTACTTATTTTCGATACATTAAATTTAATATTTACCTTCAATTTTATTATTATTTTTTTTAAATCTAAAATAATAAAATCTTTTATTATCCTAAAATTTAAAAATATTTAATATATATATATTGAATATGAAATTTGATTGACAGTGATTGACACAATTGTTGTTAATTATAATCGTTTTTTTAAAGTATTATTATTAAACTACTGTTAAGTTATGAGATATATAAGTATATAATAATATATTGAAATGTCATTAATATTTTTTTGAAAAAAATAATTCAAAATGTTTTGATAGGGTATTAATAATTTTAAAAAATTATTATCTTTTTAAAATAACATTTATCTATTACTATCTATTTTTAGTGTTATTATTATTATTGTTATTAAATATTATGATAATTTATATATAAAAAAATAATAATAATAAATATCACTTTCATATATAGAAATTATTTTGATAGTGATGTTAATTGCGCACACAATTGCTAACTATTTTAATATTATTATTTATTTTAATTATTTTTTTTTTTGGAAATTCCGTAAACATTTATCACTTTACATAAAACAAAAAATCTAAAATATTTTATTATTAGTATTATTACATAAATAAAAAATATTTTCCACAAATACAGTGTATATTATTTGTGTTTAAAAAAATAACTAATTAAGTATTCAATCAATGTTTTTTGATTAGTAAATTGTTGAAAAAATATTATTATTAATTTTTTTCTGCTGAAAAATAAACTATTTTTAGATAATCTATATATAACTCAATGATGTAAACAAATAAATTAAATTTAATTAAATATAAACACAAATTACAATTAGTAGGCAATAATTTAAATATAAAATAATAATAATAATAATTAATATTGATATTAGATTAATAAAAAAAATTATTATTAACTAAATTTATTAACTAAAACTTAATTTATTAACTATTAGGGGGAGACCCATCTAAAAAAGCAATCGTGTGTATGGATTATCCCCTCCCCCCTCATAGCACAGGTATGTTAATTGAAGGACATCAATAATAATAATAATAATAATACTATTATATATATATGAAAAATATTTTTTGTTAAATTTAGCCACAAAAAAATATTTACTGTATTATAAATAATAATAATAATAATAACTATAAGCTATTATTAAATATTAAAAATATTTGCAAATATACTATAAATTAAATAATAATATTTACCATAAATTTATATATTGATAGATATTTTGTTTTAAAAAATAACCTTTAATTTAGTTATTTATTACATTTATTAGATAATTATAAAATTGTATATAAATTTATAGTAAATTATTAGAAAAAAAATTGAGATTTTATTTTTTAAAGTCGACACACAAATAAAAAAAATAAATAAATATCTAATAATTAATTATTGTTTTTCATTGCTTATGTATAAAAAAAGTATTAAATTTTTTTTTTATTTAGAAATAAAAAATAAAACAATATATTTAGCTAACAATTAATTAATTAATTATTATTGAATAAAACTTAATGTCTATATTATATAATACATTTAATAACTTAATTATAAAAATTATAAGGAAAAACAATACAGTAAATGTAAAATTTCATATAATTTTTTGTTGTTGTTTTATTTTAACACAATTACAATATATATATACAGTATATACTGTCTATATATACAATCGCTATTGACATTGTTATTGCTAATCATAAATAATTGTATTTTTTTGAAATAATTTTTTGTTTTCATTGTTAATATATTCATAGTATATAATAGTAGACATTGTCTACACAAAAAAAATAATAAATAAAAATTAAATTACTAACTAATCGTAAATTAAAATCAATGTCTACACAAACACACGTATGTATTGTATTTTATTTTTAATTTTTTTTATCAATTTTTAATTTTTGGAAATTTTAAAATTATAAACAAATAAATAAACATTTATTTTAAATCTATTGTACAAATTATTAAGAAAATAAAAATATGTTAAAATTAATAGTTTAAAATAAAAGTAATTAGTTTTGATTTTGTGTTTAATTAAAACAATTAAAATTATTTTAAAAATATATATATATTATAATTAGTACTAAATTAGCAAAAAACTAAACAAAAAATTTAAAATAATAATAATAATTACTTATTGTTAGCTAAATAGTTAATAGTCATAATAGGAAATATATTATGGATATTATTATATAATTATTATTTAAAAATAATAAATAAATGAGCAAGGAAATGACCGAGAAAATAAATAAATATATAGATATTGTATATATATATATATATATAATAAATGTATTTATTTTATTTTTTGTTAGTTAGTTGTACTGTATATATATATATATACAGTATATATATATATATATATATATATATATATATATATATATATATAATATATATACTGTATATATATATAATAGTTCAATAATTTGAGGGGTAATTGCAACAAAAAAAAATAATTTTTTATTGGCAATGTGTTGACACAATTACACTATTATTATTATTATTATTATTATTATTATTACGATATATACAAGTAATATACTGTACAACAAAAAATACTATAACTTATATAACATATACTGTATATGTATTTTATATATATATATAAAGGAAAGTTCATCGCATTTTTTATACAACAAAAAAATAAATAAAATAAATTATTTGTTTGTTTGTTAGGTTTTGATGTTTTTATATTTTGTTTGCCGTTTAAAAAAAATGTAAAATAATAAATCAAAAAATTTGATTTTTACAAAAAAATAAATAAATAAAATGATTATCACAAACAATCCTATTGTAGTAATTATATGTTTATATGTATTTCAATATAATATACATATATTATATAAGTCATATATATATATACCGGTATATATACAGCTTATACATGTATATATAGCACAGGTATATAGATATACTACCGGTGTTACAATAGTTTTTAGTATTAATACCGTATAATAGTAATAATAATAATAAATAAATAAAATAATAAAATACATGTAAAATAATCAATGAGTTTACGGAACTAAAAACTAATAGCTATATATATATATATATATATATATATATATATAATATTTTATACAATAATAATAATAATAATAATAATCAAAAACTAAACGTTTAATTTAATATAATTATTTTGTAATACTAATACAGATTTTCATAATAATAATAATATGATAAATATTTTTCAATTCAATTATATTTATATATAAAAAAAAATATTTGTTAGAAAATTATTGCTAAATAATTTATAAACTTTTTGTTTGTGCGATTGAAATGAGAGAAAAAAAAATTAAATAATAATAAATAAAATAAAACTATGAATTAATATTAATATTAAATAATAATATAAAGTGTTTGGCCTTAATTTATATTTAATATTATATATATATATATATATATATATATATATATATATTGGATAATAATAATAATAAATTATTTGAAAAATTAATACAAATTATTTTATTAAATAAAAATATATTTATTATTAGATGAAATATTTTTTAAAAAATTATTTATAATAACTTAATTTGTTTAGTTTTATCATTAATAAGTAAAACTAAATTAAATAAAAATTAAAACAAAATTATTTTTAAATTAGTAATAATTAATTATTCAATGGTTTTAATTAATTATTTTTATTATTCAACAAAATATTTGCACCAAAAAAATCAATCATCAATTTAGTTGTTAATGTTATAGTTATAGAGAAAATTATTTATCAAAATTAATATTTAATAATTATTTTTTTTTAAAATTAATTTTATTTTCATCATCATTTTGATTGTGTAAAACAAAAAACAAAAAAAAATCAATACATTATAATTACATTAACTTTAAAATTTTTTTTTTTTTGAAATAGCTTTAAGCAATACTAAACAAAATACTACTAAAACTACTACTACTACTACTGTATTAAAAATTCAAACTTCAAGGTATTATTTAATTACATAAAAGAAATTTTTTTTTATATAAATATATATAATTTATTTATTTGTAAATTAAATAATTATATATACGTTATATGATTAGTACATACTGTATATACTGTATATATTAATTTTTATTTATCTATAAAAAACTGTATATACTGTACCTATAATATATTATAGATACAGGAATCTTATTATTGAAATATATATATATATATATTATAATACGATAAAAGTAAAAGTTTTATAACATGTGTGTGTGTGTGTGTGTGTGTGTGTGTGTGTGTATGTATATGTGTGTGTATGTATATGTTTGTAAGTATGTGCATGTGTAAAAATTATAGATAGTGTGTATGTGTGTGTGTGTAATGTGTGTATGTGTTTATGTATGTGTATGTGTATGTGTTTGTGTATGTGTATGTGTATGTGTTTATGTATGTGTATGTGTATGTGTTTATGTATGTGTGTATGTGTATGTGTATGTGTATGTATGTATATGTGTATGTATGTATATGTGTGTATGTATGTGTTTATGTATGTGTATGTGTGTGTATGTATATGTGTGTATGTATATGTGTGTATGTATGTGTAGACTACTGTAAGATAATATACCAGTCCTCTAGAAATCTAAGGTTACGGTCTAATCGTTAAATTATACCGTAAAACATAAAAATTATGAAACTTTTTGTTGTAATGTAATAACAAAGTCATCTCTCTCTCTCTCTCTCTCTCTCTCTCTTCTGGTTTTTATTATGACATAAATAACTAAATATTTCTCAATATATATATAAATTATATATATATTTAGTTAATAGAAAAACTATTAATTATATATACATATATAATATAATAAATTATATTTTTTCTCTAATTTTAAAAAAATAAATTATAAATCAATTGACAAATTAGAAAACAATTTAATAATAATATATATATATATTGAGAAATATTTAGTTATATATTGTATATATATATTATTATTAATATTACTAATAATAATAAGAAAATTAAATTAATATAATAAATAAAAATATTTTTAATATCAATGTCATTTTATATTAAAATAATATTATAATAGTATTATATGGGAGTAGTTATATATATATACTGTAGATAAACAATTAGTAAATTTAAAAATAATTATTTAATTTATTTTTTAAAATTTTATACACAAAAAAAACTATCAAATATTGATAATAATTACTAAATAATTATAGTATCATGTATTTTAATTATAGCATCGATCGATTAAAATAATAATAAAATTAAAAACATAATTATATTAAACAAAAATAATAATAATTACTTATCGATGATATTAACCACTAATTACTGTATATATTATTATTTGCAAAAAAAAAAATAAAATAAAATTTCTAACAAAATATAATATAATTTCATTTACAGTATATATATATATATATATATATATACTGTATATATATATTATACATACAGTATATGTGTGTATATGTATTGAATAATAACATTATATATATTATCGTATATTACAGAAAAATTTTGATGTTTTATTTTATCATTTTTTTTGTTGAAACATATAATTCAGAGTATTTGATGAAAAATAAATGGCAAATAATTTTTTTTTACAAAAAAATTTAGGTCAAAGTTGTCTCACTTTTTTTTTACTTTTACTTTCACACACACTTACACACACTTACACACACACACACACACACACACACACACACACACACACACACACAATATTACATTAGTGACACGATTGCAAAATGCGCAATTGCATTGGTCGGAAATTGCGTGAAATTGCCGCAATTGCGAAAAGCTCGATTGCGAAAATCGCAATTGTAACATAGAATAATTTATAATTTTTTAAAAACTAACAAAATTTAAATGATAAAGCAATATGAATAAAAACATAAATTAATTATATAAATTTTAATTATTTTATCATTAAATGTTGTCATCTAAAAATCTTGTAAAAATAATAATAGATTTGTAAATTATCTTAATCTATAGTAAATCAAATTTTTAACGTTGTCAAAGTTAATTTTTATACATTCCCTCATGCGCGCAATTTCAAGCAATTTCACGCAATTTTCCGCAATTGCGGCAATCGAAAATTGAATTGCGAAAAATTACCAACACTAATTATTATTGCTAATAAATTAAAAATCATGTCATCGACAAGTTGCTTAAATTACATTATTATATACTGTATATATTTTAATATTAATATATACAGTACTAACTATTAAACTATCAACAAACAAAAACACAAAAAAAAATTGTAATGTAATTAATATATAAATAAATAAATAAAATTGAATATGTATTACACACATATATATATATAAACATATATACATACACACACACACACACACACACACACATACATACATATATATATATATTCACACACTAATTAAATGTTATATTTATTTATTTTTTAATTATAACTATTAAAATGACTAAATTTTGTGAATATTATAATATTATAATATTTTCAATTTTTGTTGTTATTATTTTGTTTGTGTTGTAAATAAATTTGAATTTGTTTTTAGTGTCTTATATTATATTACATACATATTAATTAAATAAATAAATAAAACAAATACTACTGCAATACTGTTATAAACTTGTCTTTCAGGTTAACACACATTCAAACAAATACACATAGACTACAGTACATACACACACATACACACACATACATACACATACACATACACATACATCACACACACACACACACACACATAAATATTAGTCAATGATTTTAAAAAATAAATAAATAATAATATATAAATATTTTGCATATTTTTTGTGGACTACTAGATTAGAGGGGTTTTTTAAAATTTAAGTTGGGGTGGGGGTAGCCATTCAATTATATATAAAAATAAATTATTTTGAAAAATAATAATTAATTAAGTTAATAATAAATTATATATATATATACACATAACAACAACATCAATAAAAATATATTATTAAATATATATTTTTTTGTATTAACTATTATGTACTCGTAATTAGAGTATAGGTATATTGAAATTAATATATATTTTTAAAAATAAATAAATAAATTTATTTATTAAAATTATTTTTTTTTTAAATATATCAAAAAAAAACACTTACCAGTTGATGATAATCGTGAAAAATATAGGCCATACTGGAAGGCCCGGTCCCATATAAGTAATATCATAAACATTGTAACAAAATAGATGAAATAAATTGTATAATCAAATATAAAATTTGATAACCAATACAATCTGATACTCAAACCGGTCATCAATTGTAATAATTTAGACTAAATAGCAAACAAACAAACAAACAAACAGTTAGTTTTTATATACTATTCCTCCCCCAAAAAATACTACTAACCTTTGACACCCGTTCATGAGTTGGGAACAGTACGTAAAAGGCGGCAATAAATGATACGGAAAACGGTATGAAAATACCTGAAAAATTTAAAAATAAAATAAAAAATTATTATCAAAACAAATAATATATACCTAATTGTATATCCCTTTTCCCACCCACCACCCGGTTAGGGTATTAGTTAGAATAGATAGGGGGAAAGGTAGTAAACATACAACAACCAAACATATATATATGGATAGATACCCCCTCCCCCCGGTTAGGGTAGTAGAGTTAGTATAGGTAGGGGAAAACGGTAGCAAAATAACAACATCCAAACATATATATATGGATAGATACCCCTCTCCCGATTAGGGTAGTAGAGTTAGGATAGGTAGGGGAGGGGTAGGGGGTTAGGGTAGTAATCAAACCAAAAACCAAACATATATATGGATGGATGGATATACAGCCCCTTTCCACCCCCGGTTAAGGTATTAGTTAAGATAAATAGGAGGAAAAGGGTAGTAAACAAACAACAAGCAAGCATATATATGGATAGATAGACATCCCCTTCCCACCTCCCGGTTAGGGTAGTAGTTAGGATAGATAGGAGGGAAAGGTAGCAAACAAACATATATATGGATAGATAGACATCCCCTTTCCCACCCCACCCCTCGGTTAGGGTAGTAGTTAGTATAGGTAGGGGAAAAAGGTAACAAACAATAAACAGTCAAAAGTATATATGGATAGATAGACATCACCTTTCCCACCCCACCCTTCGGTTAGGGTAGTAGTTAGCATAGATAGGGGGGGGGAAGGTAGTAAACAAACAACAAATCTATACATACTATTATAGACACGTCCGAAAAACGGTAGAAAAGCCGAGTGCGGATTAAAATGTTCAAACGTATGCTGATGTAGTCGTATGCCGACATCATCGGGCGATATACGACTGGTGTTGGACTCGGCCACCAATTTTTTCAACAATGCATTATACAATACATTCACACTAATCGGTAGACTGTGATGAGCTTCTCCGTTATACCAGGCAATATACACATTACGGTTACGATATTTTTCAAGGGAGGCACCCACCAGCCAACGTTCCCTATAGACATTCAGATCCTTAATTGAATCATTCAAGAGCTTCTCCGTTGGATCCACTTTCCAATCGTAGGCCTGTATGTGTTCCCGACCAGCTTCGGGCAAATAATACTGTCCATAGGATTCGGGTAGTCGACCCAACTCGTAGTAAAACCCGAACAACTGTGGGTCATAGCCGGCACTTTGGGTATCCATATCCAGGCGCCAGTTAGGCGTCCGATTAGTCGAGTTAACTGTAGTCTCAATCAGACCCAATACGGCAAATATACAGCCAATAGCTATGCCCATAATGGGTACGACCGTACGGGTACTACGTTTGATATCGTGTGCCCGTTTGGCCAACAGTGCCCTAAGTTTCAACATTGTTAGCTCCCGTCCCGATTCAACTTTACCCGATTGGACATCGGTAAACTTTTTGAAGTCACCCCCATTATAATTGTTGTTGTTATTAAAATGTATGCCATTTTCCAATTGGACGGACTTTCTGGGCGACATTTGTTTTTTATTGCTTTCGACATCGATTACCTATATATATGTGTGTGTGTGAGGGGACAGGTAGGTGTGTGTGTGTGTGTGAAAAATAATTTTTAGTATTTTTTTGGTAGACTTTTTTTATATAATAGTTATTAACATTAATAATTGATTTTTATTTTCTAAATTCTAGAAATTATTATTTGTTTTATTTTTAAATAACTAAAGTATTATTATTATAGACTATTAATATTTAAAAAAAAAATCAATTACTATATACTAAATAATAAAAATAATATGATTTTTCTCAACACATACATGTGCTCTACTATCTATCTATCTATCTATAGATATAGATTATTATACCCCCGATATATATATAAAAACATTAGCCACCAAAAAATCAAATATCTCTCTCTCTCTCTCTCTCTCTCTCTCTATTAAGTAGTTATTGGGGGGTATAATACACAACATTACTACTACTACTACTATTATTATAACTATTACTACTACTACTACTATTACAACTATTACTATAAATACTATAATAACTACTACTACTACTTCTACTATTATTATAACTACTACTACTATAACTACTACTATTATAACTACTACTACTATCACCACTACTACTACTACTACTACTATTACAATTACTACTATAAATACTATTATAACTACTACTACTATAATAACTACTACTACTATAATAACTACTACTATAAATACTATTACAACTACTACTACTATTACAAGTTATAATAGTAGTATTAGTTGTAATTTACAACTACTACTATTATAACCACTACTACAACAACTACTACAACAACTACTACTACTACTACTACTACAATCAGCACCGGTATGTCCAGTACTGGTTAAACAAAAAAACAAACAAAAAAAACCAACAAAACAAACACACACACACACATACCTTCAGGAAGACATCATCCATTGACGACACATTAACACCACAGGAAAATACCCCCAAATTTTGTTTTTGTTTATCTAATTCATCGAAAAATTCGGGTAAATATCGGCAATCATCCGAATCGATACCGAATCGGATTTCGTTGGCCGTCTCGTTCTCGAGGGAAACGTTCGGTAAAAATTTACGTATAAACGGCTGAAATGAGTCGGTCTTGAAGTCATCCGATTTGGCAATCCTCAGATGATAGCCCCCAGCGTAGGCTTTCTTCAGGAAAACGGATGTCCCGCAGCAGATGACCCGTCCCTGAGACATAATGGCTATACGGTCGCCCAATACATCCGCCTCTTCCATCCAATGAGTCGATAGCATAATCAGCCGTTCCTTACGAATGGACAGTAAGAAATCCCAGACACCCCGACGGGCTTCGGGATCCAAACCCGAAGTCGGTTCGTCCAGAATCAGGATTTTTGTACTGTTAATCATAGCCATACCTAACGATAGACGACGTTTCATACCGCCCGACAGGTCGGCCGATAGTACTCGGCGTTTAAAACTGAGTCCCAACTGATCCAGTATTTGAGTGATTTCGGCCGATACCCGGGGTTCAGGACAACCCTTAATAGTGGCAAACAACCGGAGATGTTCCTCGCAGGTCAGCTCATCGTAGAGGACATCGTGTTGCGGACACAATCCCATCAGTTTGCGGGCGTCTTCCGGATTGGCAATAGCGTCGATACCGTCGACCATCAGTTTGCCCGATGTTGGCGAATACAGGCCGGTTAGCATCGATGCAAATGTTGTTTTACCGGCACCGTTATGTCCCAATAGGACAGTTATCTGGCCGTGATAGATTTTTAAGGTAACATTTTTGACGGCCACTTTTTCGGCAAATTCTTTGCGCAACTGGTCGGCAACAATACCGACCCGTAGGGATTGCGGGTCGCTCTCAAAGTACCGATTCGGGTCCTGTTGTTTGCCTTTTTGGTCGCCGCCGGTAAAGGCCTCGTTGTCGACACCGTCCAGTGTTTTGCAGCGGACATTGCTGTGCTGGTTATAGACCCGAAAAACATCGAAATACCAGATAATAAACCCGTAGATCAGGCACGAGGTCAACATAGCGGCCATAACGGACAGTATGCTTAGGTATTGATATAGGGGTAGAACATTGCGCAAGTTTGGCCAGTCGGCTGAGTAGACCCGATATTGTTGGACAAATGTACCGTAAGCTGCATAGACTTCGCACTCGACCAGCAACTCGTTGACCACTTTCAGGGCGTAGTTAGGTATCAAACATAGGACCAAATGAAACCATTCGGGTGTTTTGATTAGTCCCGATGTTTCGGTAAGTCCGGCCCGTTTCTCGAATAACATTCCCGCTATTTCCTGAACACCCAACCATACGATAAACCCGATAATCATGGCGTTGGTTGGTTTTTTGAAAAATACCGATAGCATCATACCGTACAGTATGGCCGAGGCCGAGTAGCACAACATAACCGTATAGACTAGCGACGGATTGGCACCTTTCAACTGGGCATTGGGTGTCATACAAAACATGGCCGTTAACAGTAGCGACTGGACGGCCATTATTGTGAACGTGTTGGCAAACTGGGAGAAATAGTAGATCCAATCGGACATACCCATCAACCGTAGCATTTCACGGGCACGGTTGACTTTTTCATCGACTATCGACTTAATCAATAGGACAATCATAACGACAAACCCCAGGACTGTACAGTACTCGATGGTCAGCTGCAGAGTATTTAGTTTACCGGTTCCCGGAAAAAACCGACTAATTATCGACACTTGAAACCTGGGATGTTTGATATATTTAGGAAACGGGAATCGACGGGCCCGGATCTCACGGATTTCGGGTATTGCCGGTGCTTTACCCTCCGGGTATAGTTGTTCACCGAGCATCTGCAAGTAGGCATAGTTGATGAGCACCTGTACGGCTACAAAGTTTTTACGGATATAATGATCGGCGTTAGGAAATGGACCGAAATCTTGTTTCTTGGGGAACGCCTCCGACTGGAGCTCAAAATCCCTGACCCTTAGGGTATAGTTTAGTTTCAACGGCATTACAGTATCGTTACCGACGGCCAGATGATGGCGGCCAACATCGGACATATCAAATATAACGCCCGCAATGGTCTCGTTTTCCTGTAGGCCGAGTAGTAGTTTCTCTACCGAATCGGATATAGTAAACGGTATTTCACTCATAATAATATTATTCAAATCGTCGGCCGACTCAACACCCCGACAGTCAACCGATTCGGTCAACCTGGACATCAAATTCATGGTAAACTCGTTGACCGGTGTATACAATAGTGTATAATATGATCGCAAATTTTTGCCGACGGCTACCGGTTTATAGCGGATCGGATCCTCGACAGTCGTACCCGATTTGCCGCCACTGTTGGCTATCAGGGCGGCACTGGCTATGAATATCGGTAGCATTATCTCGAAGAATGTCCAGATGTAGTGTCGTTTCCGGATTAGATAGCATTTCCATAACAGTATGAAAAACTGCCGGACTTTTAGCGATTCACCAAAAATCATGGTTTTTTAAATAGTTAATGTGTTGTAGCACTTTGTGTATGGGATAGCGCACAGGGATGATGAGGTGGTGGACAGGTAGGTGTCTAACACACACATACACGGATGTGTCAATAGTCAATGGGATTTATCTATTTGGGATGCACTGGATGTTATTGATGTTAAAATCACCCGATGCTGCTGCTGATGATGGATAGTGATGATGATGTAGAGCACCGATACCTATGATGATGATGGCATAGGATATATAAAAAACCACATAATTATTATAAGTATTACATAATTAATTAAATAATTTTCATAATTATTAATATACTATTATAGTATTACTACTACTAGTTCTAAACAAGTTAGCAAATAACTACTAAATATAATACAATACTATTAAACTTGAAAAATTATTGTACAATTAAAATAGGTTTTTAGTAGTAATCAAATATATATAAAAAATAACAAAATTATATTATTATTGGGGGGGGGGGAGTGGGGTGGTGGGGAACAGCACACACACACACATATATATGCAAAGTTTGCAAACACATAGATAGACAGCTAACTAACTAACTGGTTGTCACTAATTAGTTGCCGGGGGTAGCAGTAGTAGTATTGCCTATTGGCCGCCCCCTTTACTATAACTGGGAAAGTGAGTTAGTGAGTGTGTGTGTGTGTGTGTGTGTGTGTGTATGTGTGTGTATATGTGTGTGAGTATGTGTGTGTGTGTGAGTATGTGTGTGTGTGTGAGTATGTGTGTGTGTGTGTGAGTATGTGTGTGTGTGTGAGTATGTGTGTGTGTGTGAGTATGTGTGTGTGTGTGAGTATGTGTGTGTGTGTGAGTATGTGTGTGTGTGTGAGTATGTGTGTGTGTGTGAGTATGTGTGTGTGTGTTTGTTTGTTTGTTTGTGAGCTTAGGTAGGTATTGAGGTGAACACACATAGCATACATACATACCTCCTCTAACAGGAGCTGAGAGAGTGAGTGAGTGAGTGAGTGAGTGAGTGAGAGAGAGAGAGAGAGAGAGAGAGAGAGAGAAAGTGAAATTACGAAATTACAGTCAAAACTAATTGCAATTCAATTATAATATAATATATTGTATATACAGTAAAACAAAAAAAAACTAAATAAAATTATAGATATATTTTCATTAATAGAGTGATTGTATATTTATATCAGTTTAATATTATATTTAAATAATAAATATACAGTATTTTAAACAATAAACTATTTTTTTTTTTAAATATACATAATTTTTGTTTCAAAAATTTAAATTTGTGTCATTATATAAAAAATATGATAAAATATTTATTTATTTTTTTGATTGATTTTCCCGGCTAAATCTATTACGTGTGTGTGTGTGTGTATGTGTTGGTTACTCTAGTTATAGACTGTTTAATAAATAAATAATAATAAAAAACAGGGATTACAACAACAACAGCAACAAAATTATTTAGCACACAACTAGTTGTATGTATGTGTATGTGTATGTGTATGTGTATTTGTATGTGTATGTGTATGTGTATGTGTATTTGTATGTGTATGTGTATGTGTATGTGTATGTGTATGTGTATGTGTATGTGTATTTGTATGTGTATGTGTATGTGTATGTGTATTTGTATGTGTATGTGTATGTATATGTATATGTGTATGTGTATGTGTATTTGTATGTGTATGTGTATTTGTATTTGTATGTGTATGTGTTTGTATGTGTTTGTATGTGTATGTGTATGTATATATGTTTGTATGTGTGTGTGTATTAATTAATTAATTAATTAAATATAAAAATTATTATAATTTTTTAAACATGGAAAATTTTATTATATATTATTATTATTATTATTATTATTATATTTTAGTATGCACATATTGATGAGTATAGTAGTAATAATTATTTTATTTTATAATTAATTAATTAATTTTTCGTTATTATTATATTAATAACTTTCACTATTTAAATATATCAATAGATATAATAATAAAACAAATTTACATATATTGTTGTTTTTTTTTGTGTTTTTGTTGATTAATTACTGTATTACTATAATGTACTAATCATATATACATTATATAAATTGATAATTTTCATTATAATAATAATTATTATTATATTATAATAATACTAATAAAATAAATAAATTTTTTATTTAAAATAAAAATAACAGGAAAATTATGTGCACATTAAATAAAATAATTGAATGTATATATTATTATAAACTATAGATACACACATATATATATAGTTAAACTATAATATTTGATAATATAATATATATATTAATTTTTACAACAACAACAAAAAATTGTAATGTTTTATGTAATATTGACCTAGTATTTAAAAAAAATCAAATAAATTGAATAATTATAATATTAAATTTTATTTTATTGTTTATATATTTTTTTTTGATTAGCAATTTCCTAAATCAAACAATTATTAATATTATTAGATAATAATAATAATACTAATATATAATATATACTATACAAAACAAAAAATTTTTAGGTATATCTAAATATTTATTATTATTAAAAATTTATTTAAATCTTTAATTTTTGTTAGTAGATAAATAAAAATTTTGATGGATTTTATTTAATTAAATTAATTAGTAAAAACTAATTAGTAATACTAATTTTTTATATTTTTTTTAATAAAATTTTTTATTTACTATTTAGCAAATAAACTGGATCATATAAATTACTACTATATATAACATATAAACGTTTAATGAACTTATCATGGGGATTTTTGTTTAGTAATTTTTTTTTTGAAATAATAATTTTTATTTTATTTTAATAGATTTTTTTTGATCATCAAAATTATCACTACTAGTTAGTTAACTAACAGATACTACTGTATATCTATTTGAAAAAAAATTATTTTATATATATGTTTATTGTAATGATAATAAATTAGAAAATAAAATTTTAAAAAACATACACAAAAATTACAAAAATGGAAAATCCAGTTAAAAAATATTTATTTTTTATTTTAGTTTTTTTTAAATATATAAATATTTTGAATTAAAAAATAATAAATTATAAAATAGCATAAATATATATATATATATATATGACTAATAATTTTTATAATAATATTGAAGATGTTTTTTGTGATGTTTTTATTTTAAAAATAAAAATCTATGAAAACTACTCATTGATTTTTTTTGATAAATAAAATAAAATTTATTTATTTCATTGGAAAAAAAGTTAAAAATGTTTTGAATATTGATTTTTAAGTTTATTTATTTTTAAAAATAAATAATAATAATAATAACTAAGATAAAGGTCTCATTGATTAATAATAATAAATAAATAAACAATTTTTATTTAGTAATAAATAATGTATTGTTTTGTTTTCATAATAAATAAATAAATATTTTTTTATTTGGTGTATATTTAGTATACCTTATATGATAGTCATTGAAAAGTCATAGTTATTATATAATTTAGTTTTTAAAAAATTTTCGTATAATTCAAAAATTATTATTATATTATATATTTTATTATTATTATTATTATTGTTTGTATGTTTCTAATAGATTTATATACATATATAAAATAAGTAATAAAAAATAATTAAATATTATAATGATATAAACAGTATAAATTATATATTATAAAAATTTTGAGTAAAATTTTAATGTTTAATATAAAAAAAAATAAAACAAAAAATTACTAATGAATGTTATTTTCAGGAAAATTTTTTATAATATATATATCATTTAATTTTACTGATAAAACAAAGTTTAACTATTAATTTACTATTAAAACATTTTTTTTAAATAAAAAAATTTCATTTATAAATACAGTAAAAATATTATTAAGTGTTTAGCAATAATAATAATAATAATAATCTTAATAAATGTTTCATAAAACTCGGTGTCATTATTAATATGTGTGTTAAATATGTTTAATAAGTTTTTAATGTAATTTTTAATCAAAAGGTAAAAATGATAGTAATATTACTATATTTTTTAGTTTTAATTAATAGCAATAATTGAATAAAAAGTTGAAAATATTTAATATAGTTTAACTAAAATATTTTTTAAAAAAAATTATTTACCAAAAAATAAAATTATTGATTAGTATAAATATCATTATATTTAGCAATATATTGTAATTATTAATTATTATTATCAAAAATTTTTTTTAAAAAAAAATAAACAAAACTATTTAATTTAAAGTTATAATTTGTATTAATTATTATAAATAATTTGCAAATAATTTTTTTGTTTGAAAAATTTAAAATCATAATAATATCTGTACTATAAATCAATTGTGTTTTTAAAATGTATTTGAATACGTGATATAAATTAGGAAATAGGAATTAAAGCATCAAAAAAAAAATAAAATAAACATAAATTAAAATATTATTATTATTATTATATATATTTATAAAATTACAACAATAAAAAATTTAAAACACTTACAGATAATTATAATAATAATAATAAAAAATAATTTCAGTAATAAATTATTTTAGTCCGTTATGTGTGTATTGTTGTGTTGTTTTTATATTTATATATATATATAGTTGTATAGGAAATCAATTGCACAATAAAAATATACCACAAATTTATTATTATTATTATTATTATTAGTTTTAATTAAATAATTAATTTAAATATAAAAAAAAATTAATTATTAAATGAAAATCAATTGCAATACATACACACACATCACACACAACATGTTTGCATTGTTTAACTAACTAACTAATTATTATTATTAATAATAATAATAATAATATAAAATGCAAATTAAATTTTATTTAATTAAAAACACTAAAAAAATAAAATTATTATTATTGTTGTTAACAAACAAACATTATTTAATTATAATTAATAAAAAAAATTAATAATAAAAAACTACTACAAAATAAAATTGATGCACTCATTCATTGAACTAAATTTTTTTTGTTTAATAAAAATATAGTTTTTAATAATAATAATAATAATTGAAACTAAAAAAAAAATGATAACTAACTTAAAACACACAAACCATATATGATTTATTAAACACAACAATAATATTGTAATAATAATTATACAAATAATAAACAAATTGTTGGAAAACTTTTAATTAATAATAAATGAAAACATTTAGTATTATTATTATTAGAGTTGACATTATTTTTATATATATATATCTATCTATAATATATATATATAAATAGATACACACAAAAATATTATTAAATAAAAATTAAATATTAAAATCTAAAAAAATTTTGTTTCACTTTATATACTAAAATAACAAAAATAATTTTTCAAATGCCATATTATTATTTATAAAAAAAACAGTATTTATTTATATATATATATATACTGTATATGTATTATAATTTATAATACAGTAGTAGTAATAGTATTAAGTATTTAAAAAAATTTTGCGAATAGGAAAAGTGTTGTACATTTTATATATATATATATATTTATATTTATTTATATATATATGTGTGTGGACAGGTAGGTTGGTTGGTTGGTTTGGCTGGTTGATGGTTAGGTAGTAATAGTATTGTATATACCTGTGCACTGACTGAGAGTGACTGAGACACTGGCGTTAATGAGGGAACTGACTCTTTTACACTGACAAACACTACTACACAACTACTAACTACTACTACCAGTACTACTATACTATATAACTAATACATTACAATCTCAATGCACTTGTAGTTCAAACCATACAGTTGTTGTATAAAGTTATAACAACTACTCAGTAAAAAGTGAAAGTTTTTTTATATTTCTCTCTCTCTCTCTCTCTCTCTCTCTCTCTCTCTCTCTCTCTCTCTCTGTTTGTTTTACTGACTCTCTCTCTCTCTCTCTCTCTCTCTATAACTAATATTTCAATGATAACTATAAAGTTACTGTAAAGGTATGTATGTATGTATGTTTGAGTGATGAGTTAGCAGCTCAGGCAGTTTAAAGTGGTTGTTTGGGTAGGGTTTGTGCACTGGTATCACATATATATATATACTGTACTAATATATCATATGTATTATACATGTTATATTTGAAATTTTTTTTTAAAATAATTATTAATATTATTAATAATTAAATACTTGATACATATGTAAATTAATACTGTATTAATGCCTGTATATATATACTGTAATATATATATATGTAAATAAAATGTATAGAGATTTTTATCATCCCATCAAATACTACCAGTACTTAATCATATTAAATCCGAGAGTGAGTGAGTGAGTGAGTGAGTGAGTGAGTGAGTGAGAGAGAGAGAGTGAGTGAGAGAGAGTGAGAGAGAGAGAGAGAGCAATCAATTTTTATTTTTAATATTTTTGTTATTATTGTTATCAAATGATAAGACAACTAATCTCTCTCTCTCTCTCTCTGTCTCTCTCTTTCTCTTTCAATCTCTCTTTCTATATCCCTATCCCCTGAAGCACTGGTAGATCTCACTAACTAACTAACTAACTAACTAACCGATTGCCTGGATGTACTCTAATACCTATGACATAGAAAACAAAAATTGTTTGTAAAATAATAATAATAATCAATAATATTAATACAGTATATATAGTATATATTGATTTAAAATGAAAAGTTTTTACATTTCTAGGGTAATGTTTACTAGAAATTTGGTTTTCTCTCTCTCTCTCTCTCTCTCTCTCTCTCTCTCTCTCTGTCTCTCTTAATGGGAAAAACAACACATAATGAACAACCGGTTAGTACAGTATATATATATATATACTGTAGTAGTAGTAGTTGTGCCACCAATTAGTGCCGAGCGATAAATGGGGGCCCAAAACATGTATATCATAGGTAACTGTTCCCCAAATTATCTCTCTCTCTCTCTCTGTACTCTCTCTCTCTCTCTCTCTTTCTCAATACACCAGTTGTTGTCGGTATTGAGGTGAACCTGTGAACAGTTGTTTAATATATTTTATACTTTATTATTATTATATTATATTATAAAAAAATATCATATATATTGGTTTTTATAATATACAGTATACTCTCTCTCTCTTTCTCTCTCTCTCTCTCTATCTCTCTCTCTTTCTCTGTATGTATTGATATACTGTATAATATATTAAATTATTATTATTATTATTATGAGATAAACAACAACAACAGGAAAACCTACAGTATATATATGCGTGTACATACATACATACATACAGTACATACCTGTGCTATCTATCATATGTAGCATAATGTGTTAATTTAATATGTTATATTAAATACATATTTATTTATTTATTTAATTTTTATTTAGTTGTTTTAATATCCTCTATCTATATATCTCTCACTATATAACATATAAATTATTATTTTTAATAATAATAATTTTTTTTTAATCAAATAAATATATATATACTGTATATATGTTTATTAGATAATCATCAGTATATATACAGTATATGTACAGTATATCTAGTATACACTGTACTCTACCCCGTTAACTACTAATTGAGAGATAACAATCAGTTTTGAAATTTATTAAATAATTTATTTATTAAATAAAAAAATATTATATCATATATTAGATAATATATATATATATATATATAAAATATCACATTTTTTTGTTCAGCTAATAAATATAAATATTTATTTAATTTAATTTTTTTGTTTTGATTTGATTTAAACATCATATATACGATAGATATATATCATAAAAGATAAGCTTATTTTTTAATTTTAATTTAATCAAATATCTAAACGCATATAAAATTAATAATAATTAAAATTTATTTTCAATGTATTTAAATGTTTTAAAATCATTATTATTATTATTTTGAATTAACTTTTATTACAATAACAAAAACACTAAATATTAAAAATTTAATCTTTAAAAATTAATCATATAATATTAGTTTATATATATATATATATATATATTTGAGTAAATAATATTATCAACAACAAAAATACTTAACATTTAATTTAATTTTTAATTAAATTAATTACTGATAAAATTTTATTGTTATATTTAAATACAAATACGCACACACATACACATACACATACACATACACATACACATACACATACACATACACATACACATACACATACACATACACATACACATACACATACACATACACATACACATACACATACACATACACATACACATACACATACACATACACATACACATACACATACACATACACATACACATACACACTATCTATAATTTTTGTAATTAATGTTTTGTGATTTAAAAAAAATAAATAAAATTAAATATTGATCTAAATTTTATGTACTTTTATTATTATTATTACTATTTATTTAATTATTTAGTTCATATAAAATACCTGTTTTTTTGGTTGATTAGTGAAAGTAAGAGAGAGAGAGAGAGAGAGAGAGAGAGAGAGAGAGAGAGAGAGAGAGAGAGAGAGAGAGATGCAGTATTAACAATGATCAAGGTAGCTTTTAATTAATAATAATTTTTTGTAATTATCAAAAAATAAAATACATTTTTTGAAAAAAATGTTAATATCACTTGAATTTTTATCTTAATTTTAAAAAAATATATTTTTTAAACTATTATTATTATATAATATATCATAGGATTATTATCACAGATTATAATACATAAATAATTTAATTTAGAAATTTAGTTAATATTTTATTTAAAATTTATTTATATAGAGTATATAAACAATACATTCATCTCATAATATTATGTAAAACATTGTGATAAAAAAAATTAATTATTTACCCCAAAAATAAATATAACTAAATATTTTTCTCTAACATATAATATATTAAAATAAATTTTTTGCTAACTTTTAAAAAAAGTTATCAATAGTTTGACTACTATTGACTATATAGTATGGACTAGTTATCTATGTTTATCGTTTACGACATAACACAGGGGGAAGGGAGGGGTAGGGGTTAGGTATGTCTATCAACAAAAAATTATTGATCTGTCATTGTATTTGTATACTAACAAACACTAACAAAATAGGCACTCAAAAAAATGCCTGATCCTTGATCATCAATATATTTGGGGTATACTGTATATACATAGCAGCTTAGGTAGATATGCAGGTAATACAGGTATATACGTATGTGTGTGTKTGTGTGTCTAACCTTAATATTGACGTCATATTATTATGTATTACCAGTGATGTAAAAAAATGTGAAAAAATAAATGCTTATATACTTTCACTTTATTAAAAAAATAAATATTTATTTTTTTTTAAATTTTGTTTTGCTTGTTGTTGTTGTATATTATATTAATAATTAAAAACAAAATATTTAAATGCAATATTATAGTACATTAAACAATATACTGTAGATATATATATATCTATGTATATAAAATCCATATGATTTCAGGGATGTCCATAGGGGTAGAGTATGTACTATGTGTATGTGTATGTGTGTGTATTTGTATGTATGTATGTATGTATGTATGTGTGTATGTGTGTGTATGTATGTATGTGTGTATATATGTGTGTGTATGTATGTATGTGTGTATGTATGTGTGTATGTATGTGTGTATATGTGTGTATGTGTGTGTATGTGTGTGTATGTGTGTGTATGTGTGTGTATGTATGTGTGTATGTATGTATGTATGTGTGTATGTATGTGTGTATGTATGTGTGTATATGTGTGTATGTGTGTGTATGTGTGTGTATGTGTGTGTATGTGTGTGTATGTGTGTGTATGTGTGTGTATGTGTGTGTATGTGTGTGTATGTGTTTGTATATGTTTGTATGTATATGTGTTTATGTATGGCCACTAGCAATAATTACTACCCCCACCCCTAATGGTATTGATATTTATGGAGAGAGAGAGAGAAAAAAAATACTAATTTTTGTTTTATATTTTTAATATAATATTTTTAAATGTATTTAAATTTTTTTCAACAAATTTAAGCAATGTCATTTTCTTGGAATTTATAAGTAATTTTTAAAATTTAAATATTATTTTTTAAATAATTAATTAAAATAATCTTTTAGTTTATATTAATTATTCATTAGATGTTTAATTAAAATGTTTTAATCAATTATTTTTTTATTAAAAGATTTTATATATTTTTATTTTTTTGAAAATTATTTTATGCATGCTAAATATATTTAAAATTCAATAACTTACTAATTTAAAAATTTTATCAAGGTATTTTATATATTTCAATGAATAATACTAATAATAATAAATACATAATTTTACATCAAATAAGTAATTAATCATATTTTTTATTAAAAAAAATGTTAAGACATTTAAATAAAAAAAATATTTAATTTTAACAAATATTTTTAGTTATTTATTTTTCTAAAAATAAAATAATAAATTATTATTATTCTTAATAAATACAATAATTATTTATTTTTTTTTGTAAATCAATCATTTTTTCAAAATTAGCAATGTCAATTTTTGGCAACAATATGTTTTAATATATTTATAATAATAATATTATTGTATTGTATAACAAAAAAAAAATATATTTTATATTATGTATTATGTATTACACAATCAAAATAAATTATTAACTATATATTAATATTTATAATTATATTTAATATTATAAATAAAGATTTATATACAGGTACAGTATATATCATTTATAAATAGATAAAATACTTAATCATTATTTTTTTAATAACTTATCTAAATATATATATATAATTTTAAACATTAAATACAATACAAGTACAGTATATTATTGATGATATATTTTTCTACTTAAATAAATAGCCAACACATAGACATATAATTTATATATATATTTAATTAAATATATCAATAATATATATATATATTGTCTAAACTACTACATGATGACAGGTTCAAGGTTATTTATTTATTTATTTTTGATGGTGTATATCTCTAATTATAAAAAAATAAAAAATAATAAAATTTATACAAAAATTTTTTTTTATATATATTTTTCATTTAGGGGTCCAGATTATAGGCCAGTTTGTTATTTATAAATATTAAATATATTTTGTTTGTTTGTTTGTTAAATAAATATATCTATAAGTTAATTAATAGACTGAGACAGATATATCTATCATAATGTCTATCTATTTTATATACAGTATATACTGTATATATATAATAATATAATATATACAGTATTTTTAATAACTATTTTTTTAAATAATAATAATACAGTAATCATTAGTTTTTGTCTATTACTGTAAGGCATTAGATAATAAATATCGATAATATCACTCTCTCTCTCTCTCTCTCTCTCTCTCTCTCTCTCTCTCTCTCTCTCTCTCTCTCTCTAAATATATATATATATATACTGTATATATATAATAAATATTTTTTGTTTCATAAATATTTAAACATTGATTTTATTTAATATATATTTATAATAAATAGTTTTTTTAAAAAATATATTTTTCTTTCAATCATTTTTTGATATATTTTTTAAAAATTTAAAAATTGTTTGTCATTTTAATATTACAGTCAATTTTGTATATGAAAAAAATTGTATATTATTTTATGTCTGCTATAATATAACAAAAAATTTTTTTTTTGTTTATAACAATATTTACCCACAAAAAAAAATATTTCACAAAAGTTTTTTGACATTCAACATGTTATTAACATTTGAAAGTTTAATGATTTTATTATATTTTTTTTAAAAATATTTTATTTTTTTAGTAATCAAGTGCTAAAATATACACACAAAATATATATATATACAATTGTATAAATTGTTTTTTAATCTTAACTAAAATATATATATTGTATATATAAATATATCTAATTTTTGTTTTGTTTATATATTGATATAAAAATAGTATAATTTTTAGTAACACTTTTTAAGTTATATATATAGTTTCACACCATATAACTAATTGAATATTTTAGCATGTTACTTTTATTTTTAATATATATATATATAAATTTTTTTATATTGTTTGTTTTTTACCTAGCTAGATAAATGAACTCATAATAATAATAATAATACTAAATGATACTAAATGAACCCGGGTTCATTAAAACAATTTTTAAAAAAAATTTATTTAACGACTCATATTTTTATTTATTTTATTACAATATATTGTTATTTATTATAAAATAGATGTAATTTATTTGTTTTTTTTTATTTTTATTTGTATGATACTAATGACCGGATCCTAACATAAAATTATATATATATATATAATAACTACATTATATATCATAAATATACAGGTATTATATATCCACACAATAATAATAATAATACCTAATATAATACATTGACATCAATAACTAACTAAAAAAAATCATTGTACTTAACCCCAGATAAACTATTGTTTGTTTAAACATTAAATGATAAATTAATATACAGTACACTAAATGATACTAAATTATATGTAAAAAAAAATATTTTTTTGTTTTGTTATATAGTTATAGACAAAATATATGAATAATAAATATTAATAACAAAAAAAAATTAATAATAAAATTGAAATTTTCATTGAAATAACTATTAACATATTTTCGTTGGAAAAATAATCATAAATTTAAATAACAAAAAAAAACATTTTTAAAAAATAGTTTTTTTTGTTATATAATAACATAATAATAATAAAATAATCCCTAAAATTTTTATTATATAGTTTCAAAGTTTTATTATATAACCTAATATAACTTTTTTATTTGTTTTATTTAAAAATAAAACAATTATTATTAACTATAGAAAATATGAAAAAATTATTTATTAAGTTTTATTTTCAAATTATACCCTAGTCAACTTTTCAAAAAAATGTCCTAGTATAAAACTATAGTATATTATTATTATTTTTATTTTTAAAATAAAATTACTAATTAATAATATATTTCTAAATATCAATAGTCTTTTATTTGTAAATATTTTACTGATTTTTGTATTAATAATTATAATAATATAACCTCTAAATTGATTTGTAATAAAATATATATTGATATCATATATATATATATTTGTTATGTATATAGAATTTGGTCATGGTAGTTTATTTAATTATTATTATTATTGTATTAAAATAGTTTAATCACAAATAAAATACTTAAACWTTTATAATATATATATATATATAATATTTTATTTCAATTCATTTATAATCATAATAATAATAATTACTACTATATTATATAAACTAACAAAAAAAAAAATTATTGCAAAACTTATTTGTAAAATAATAATAATAATAATAATAATAATACTCGACATAATCAATAACACTTAGGGTGTTATTTGTTGTTTTAATTAGTTATTATTATTATTTTGTTTTTTTGTTGTTGTTTTATTGTTGATTTGGTTTCAAATATCAACATTATATATATATATATATATAAAAAAGGTAATTTTATTTTTAATAATTATTTTGCCAGTAATTTATCAATCAATCAATAGTTTATAATCAACAGTATAAATAAAAATCAATAACAATTAGATAAATCAAATCAAATAACTTTGTCAGTGTGTGTGTATGTATGTGTGTGTATGTATGTATGTGTGTGTGTATGTATGTGTGTGTGTATGTATGTGTGTGTGTATGTATGTGTATGTATATGTGTGTGCTTGTGTGTATGTGTGTGTATGTGTGTGTATGTATGTGTGTGTGTGTGTGTGTGTGTGTGTGTGTGTGTGTATGTATATGTGTGTGCTTATGTATGTATGTGTGTGTGTGTGTGTGTGTGTGTGTGTGTGTGTGTGTGTGTGTGTGTGTGTGTGTGTGTATATGTCTATAAGTTTWATAWTAATAGTAAATAATTTGTTTTTAATTTTATATAATATAAGTATTAAGCAATAATTATATTACAGTAATATATAATACATTTTAATGATTACTTTAATACTGTATATCAATATATATATATATATATATAATAAAAAAATCAATAGTATTTAATACAACTAATAATAATAATATCAATAATACGAGTTATAAAATATAAATCATAGATATATTATTATTATTTTTTGAAACTTTTTATTTTATTTTTTTAAATAAAATAAAAATGATTAATTGCCAGGTAGTTATTTTGACATTATATTAGGTTTCAAGGTAACTTTATATATATATATATATATATATATATATATAGTTAAAATAAATATCAAACAAATTATAGTGATATTATATATTTTGAATAAAAAAAATATTTTCTATATTTATTTTGTTAATGTTTTTTTTAAAAATTTTTTTTTTAATTATTACTATAAACTATGATATGTCAATTAACTTACATTTTTTTTATAAATAAATATATATATATAAATGTTATTTGCCAATAATTAATTTTTTTCAAATAAAAAACATATGTAACTAATTTGTCAAAAAAAATAAAAATTACTGATTAATAATAATTAATAATAATAATAATAATAATTTTTTTATTGAAAATGTTTATAACCTTTTTAAATATTTAATATTATTATTATTTATATTTAAAAATTTGTATTAAATTTTGCAAATATGAATTTTCCTGTTATATAAAATAAATGTTTAATAATAATAATAATAATAATAAATTATTAAATTGTTTTTATTTAAATATTTTATTTTTCATTTTCTACTAGATATTAGTTAAAACTTTTTTTAAAAAAATAAATGTCTAATTATATTATATATTATAATATTAATAATAAAATTTTATATATACTRTATATAATGTGTATAGTATTGAAATAAAATAATATAAATAATTTAACAATAAATTGTTATTTATTGTTATTATTAAATGACAACAAATTATCAAACAAAACAAAACAAATAAAAAACAAAAAAACTATTGAACTTTTTAAACAATAAATTAAAAACTATTAAACAAAAAAATCTATTAGTAATAACTAACTAAATAACTAAACATGAAAAGTCAATTAGTATTTATTTTTATTTTTTAAAAAAACTAATAATTATTATTTTTTCACATTTAAAACAAATTAAATTTTTTTACAAATAAACTAAAAATCATTTCATTAGAAGTTATAATCATTTATTTATATTCATTATAATAATAATAATTATTATTATTATATAAATACAGGTATTTATTTGAACAATAAATATGAAATTATAAGTACAAACAATAGTTTTAAATAAATTAAAAATTAAATTAATTAATCGATAGATTGTGTGATTTATTAATAATTTCATTATTATTATTATTAATCATAAAGTACCCGGTATAGTAATAATAATTAATATGTCATCAACGTAAAATTTGTACTAATATATAGATTTTACTATAAAAATAGTAATATTTTTTATTTTAATGAATTAGTAAATTATTATCATTAATAATACAAACAAATAAATTTATCACAAATTTATTTAGTACGACACACACACATACATACACACACACACACACATACACACACACATACACACACATACACACACATACACACACATACACACACACACATACACTACATATACATAAACACAATAGGATTTTAAAATTTTTGTTATTATTATTATTAATTATTATAGGGAAACAATTGTGCAAAATGTTTAAGTAATACAAAAATAAAAATCAATTGAAAAAATTAACATTGTCATATTTTTAATTTTTTTTATGGTATTAATAATAATCATTAATGTAATCATCTAAAATCATAAAATAATAAAATCTATCAATGATAAGTTAGCAATATAATTAAATAATATTTTTTATTTAAATATATATATATATAAAGTTAGATAATGTATTGAATTTTATTATTATATATAGCTATTTATACAACAACAAAAATTAATAGTAATTTATTATTAAGCCGGATCTATTATCAATTGTCAATTCAAACAAACAAAAAAATGTTATTTTTTATACACTATAATCACTGTATAATAATATATTATACATCAATAGTTGTTTTAAACATATATATATATTGAACACATATAATGTTAATTTAATTTTTTGATTTTTAAATAATAGTAATTATTTGTTTGGATGTCTATATGATTGTCATTCAATCAAATTTCAAAAATCAAAAATTATTTGGTAATTAGTAAATCATATATACATTGAAAATGTTAGATATTTTCAATGTATCTGTCAATTACTGTATATATTATTAGTAGTATTATTATAATATTATATAAAATATACATCAAAAATAATAATAATATTTCAATGATTTATTTTTTTTGTCAATTACAGAGAGAGAGAGAGAGAGAGAGAGAGAGAGAGAGAGAGAGAGAGAGAGAGATTATGTCAAACAAATTCATAACTAAATTATTTTTATTGAATTAAAACAAAATATTTTAAATATATTTTTTAAAATATAWATATAAAATAATATTTATATAAGTAATTATTATTATTATTAAATTATTATGATATCAATGGTATCAATGTTATAGTGTTATAAATTAAACTAATATATAATTACTGTTTATATTAAATTAAAAATATTACATACTTTCAATACATACATATATATATATATATATACTGTATATATATATATATATATACTGTATATATATATATATATGGTATATACAGGTAATAATAAATCTGATGGTTTACGTGACGATTAGCAACAAAAAAAAGTGTACAAAAATTTTTTAGTTATTTTTTTGTTAATGAATTTTTATTTCATAGAAAAAACTAAATTTATTAAATTTTAATCACACATACATTACATACATTAATAATTGACTTTAGTATATAAATATATATATATATATAAATATATATATACTGTATATATACAGTACACTATGTATAGCAACATTGAAAAAATAAATTTAAAAATCATAAAT
>NW_026533250.1:6387500-6437500 GCF_028296485.1 Oppia nitens
GACACACACACACACACACACACACACACACACACACACACATACACACACACACACACACAWACACATACACCTAAGTGCATACAAACACAAAGATACTAATCGACATTTAATTAGTAATTTAATGATAAAACTAAAAATTAATTTGACATTCAAAATGGTTTGCTGTCTAAACACAATACATATGTTATAATAATAATTAAAAAAAAAACTTTAATTTAAAATAAATTATATTTGACGACAACTTTTTTTTTGTTATTTGATTAAATAGAAATTATTTATTCAATTTATTATTTACATTAACTTATTATTAATTAGATTACTAATTAAATATATTTTATTTAATATAAAAATATATATAATAACTAATTATTAGTGGTTTTAAATTATTATTTAAAAAAAACTATATCAAAATTCAAAAATCAATAAACTTTTTTTTAAATATTTAATTATGAAAAATAATAATATGTAATAAATACAATACTATCGATTAAAAATTTAAGTACAATAATAAAAATTAAATACCAAAGCAATTGTATAAATGATAATTAAAATCAAGTGTTAATTAAATAAAAATAAAATAATTCAATAAAAACAAAATCCTTGTAACAAATTTTTTATTGTTTCAAAATTATTATCAAATATTAGTTTTTTTTAAATAATTTTATTTAACTTGATTTTTAACAATTTAACTGTTAAATAATACATAAATATTTTTCTAATAACTATTATTATTACAATTAATTATTAATGGTTTTGTATTACTAATTAAAAAACAAATTACAAAATAATTTACTTAAATACTAATGTAATAATACTAATGTAAAATATTTTTAATTATTATTAATTTGTTTTTTGTTAACTATCTAATAAAATAGTATTTATTTTATATAATACAAATGTATTGAATAGTATTACTGATTAAATTAGATTTATATATAGATATTAAAAAATAATAATATATATTTTATTGTAATAATAAATTTATTAAATTATATTAAATGTTATATTATTTTCTATTAATTAAAATAAAAATTGCAAAATACCACAAATCAATATATATATATATATTTATATATTAATTGAAATTAAATGTAAATTATTAACTAATTATCAATTTTTATGTAATTTATTTATCCAGATGTTCTAGATAATTTTAAAAAAATTTATTTATTTGATATTTAAATTGTTTAAATTTAATATTATTTATATAATGTATTGTAAAAAATATTGCACTAATTTTGCACTTTATTTAGAAACAATTACTTAATAGTATTTTAATTTTAAAAAAATAAAAAAATTTTCATTAATTGTTATACAATTTAGATTTAGTTTTAAAAAATGTTTACATTTATTAAATTATGTTAAAATTATAATACAATAATAAACTGTTTAATTATTAAAAATCAAATAACTAGTAGTGAATCCTATTATAAAATTTTTTAACTATTTGTTTGAATAAATTTTCTAAAAAATATTTATATTATTAAATCGATTAAATAATTTATTTTTATTTAATTTTTTTGGGGGGAAATAATTACATTATAACCTGATTTGAATCTATTGAAGGTTTATATATATATATAAAATAAAAATTGTAATTAAATTTATATATTTATAAAAATTTAAATTATTTTTTTTAAAAATACTTAATGATTTAAAAATGTAGATTTATTTTTGTTAAATAGTTATAATAATATTTATTTTTTAAATAAACTAATGGTTAATAATTTAATAATGTTTACACATGTATTTTTGTTAAAATATTTAATTTTTTTTTAAAAAATTTACTAATTCATCATTGTCAATTATATAAATATTTTTATATATAAATAATTATCTTGTTAAAATTAGTAAAAAAAATTTAGAAAATAATCTTAACTTTACAATAATAATAATAATACTAATAATTTCAAGGTTTTAAAAATTATTATACAATAATTGGTCACACATTTTACACAATTGATATATAAATTTTTATATATCAATCAAAAATTAATTTTATTTAAAATTATTAAAAATTATTATCATATGTTTTTTCTTAACAATTATTAAATATTATATTAAAATTATTACAACATATGTGTTATTTTTAACACTAATTAGTTTAATATATTGTGAAACTATTTTTTTTAATGGGAAACCCCTTTATAATTAAAAAATATTATATATATATATATATATAAATGTGTTGAAAAAAATTACAGTTATATTAAGATTACTATATATTTTGTTTAATTACGTCAAAACACAATAGTATTTCAGGCAATGATATCTTGATAACAAAATAATAATTATTATATATATTTATATTGTTATTATATTTGATAAAAAAAATGTTAATTGTATTTAAAGTAATTTTTTTGTTTCAAATATTCATAATTTTAATCTTTAAAGTTTTTAAATCACAATTTAAATTAAAATTATTATCATAAACACTACAACAATAGTCTATAACATTGACAATGAAAATGTTTTTATTTTATAAAAAAAAAACATTTATTTATTTAATTTTGAATTAAATTTAGTAAAACAAACAATAATTAGTTTATTTTTTTTTGGAAAATATATGTTATTTATAATATAATATGAAAAACAACACTCAAAAATAATTATCATAAATATTTCTACTTAATTGCTAATTGCTTATATATATATTGTATATATATATATTAAAATTTAGTAACAAATTAGTTTGCTTGTTAACAGTTTAAAAATTTTTTTAATGTTTTTTTTTGTTTTAAATAATATATATATATATTATAGATAAGTAATATAATATACAGTAATATACTAGTAGTAGTAGTTTTAATTGACAATAAATTAAGTATTCAAATCACATTAACATTTTATTTTTATTATTTTTATTATTATTATTAGCATTAAGTAACATAATTTTAATAAACACATTGAAATATTTTTAAAAAAATTTATATATATATAATATATTTAATAAAAACTTACTATTTTTCAATGATATACATATTAGACGTCATCCGTATATAATTGTTAATGAATTTATTATTTATTTAATTAACTAAAAAACATAACATTTAATATAACGATATAATTGTCATCAACAAAAAAAAATAATAATTAAATTCATACGTAATTTAATTTAAAAAAAAACTAAAATATTTAATAATTATTATTTAAAGTTTTCATTAAACTTGTTAATTATATCATACGAAACAAAAATAATTACTATTGAAATTATTATTATTAATGATTAAATTTTTTTAAAATTATTATTATTAAATCTATATGTAATATATTAATTGGCATATTTGGCATATTATTATTATTATTATTATTACTTGAAAATTAATTCAATGTCGTCAATAATAAATTATTTTTATTTAATTAATTAAAAACGATTGATTAAACATTTTTAAAATTTTGATTTTGAATTATTTAATAAAATACTATTTAATTACTAATAAAAAAAAATTAGAAACAATTTAAATATTAAGTTATTTAATGAAATTATTAGTAAAATTGAAAATAACAAACAAATAAAAAATCGATAAAATGTTTTTAAAAATAAAGTTATTTAATGCAAATAAAACACAAAAAATTAGTTATAATTATTATATTAACTGAAATTATTTTTTTTAATTTTTTAATGTTATTATAAATAAATAAATATTTTTCATAACATATATTATAAACAACTATTTGATTCATTCATAACATATGTAACACCAAAAAAATAATAAATATCTAATTAATATTAAATAAGTAAATAATATCTAATTAATAGATAAGTAAATAATATTTAAAAATATTATATATAAATTATATACTAAATTATCTATAGATATATACAGTATATTATCGTAAAAAAAACATATGATATCATAAACTAATGTCATTGATATACAAGAAAATACTGTTTATTATTAAATTAAAGGTTACTGTAATTAAATAATTTGTTTGTTTTTTTTGAATGAAATAACTTTTACATTTAATTTAACTAAATATTTATATAGATAATAAAATTTTAACTAGGGCATTGCCAACTATTTTATTATATTAATATTTAATTTTAATTAATAATAATAATAATTTTTAACTAAATGTTTTTCCAACCAATAAAGTCTATAAAAAATAATTTAAGTTAAAAATTAAATATTTATTTTCTATAAATAAAATATTTGCTTAATTTTTTTATATAACAGTAAAATAAAAAATACTAATTAATTACTAATTAAAAAAATTATAAAATTTATAACAAAACTATTTAAATAAAATTTTATAAATATAACAAACAAAACAAACAAAAAACTTCAATAAAGTTAGACTAAAGTTATTTTATAATATAATTAATATATATATATATATATCAAATAAAATATAATTTTTTTGTTATTATTATTATTGTAAATAAATAAATATTTTTTTTTTACTTACATAAACAAATATGTGACATTAGGATTTTAATCCTAATCATAACATATGTACATAAAAATAAGTTTAATTAATAAAATAAGTAAAACATATTTAAAAAAAAAATTTTTTATTAAATCATATTAATAGATTTGTATATATTATCATTAAAAGTTAATATCTATAATGTCATTGATATATATCAATAAATATAAATATATATAATATCGTTTATTTTAAATTAAAGGTTACAGTAATTAAATATTTTTTTAAATTGAAATAAAATTACATAAAATAAACTTTACATTAGTTTTACATAAATGTTTATCATTTCAAAAATTTATCTAGGACATTTGTAAATATATATATATGAATAACTGTAATAATAATAATAATATGTAAAATAATATTTAGATATTTTAATCAATATAATAAATAGATAATATAATATGTAGTAATTATTATAATTTAATAAATAAATTATTTTTTTGCAAATTATGTTTTAAATATATTTATAACAAACAAAATTCAATATAGTATTTACTAATTTTATTTTTTAATTAACTAAAAATATACAGTATTTATAATATATATCTATTGAATTAAGCTAGATGAATTATCATAATACTTAAAAATTAAATTTTAAATAAATATATATATATATATTTACAATATATATAATCAGATGGTGCCAGTGATAATAAATTTTAGCTAAATTTTTATAATACATGTAATTTAATAGTAATTATATAAACTATATATTAGTAGTACTATATATAAAAAAAAAACTACCGGTCCTTAATATTATTAGATACTGAATCAATATATATATATATATATATATATTTAAATATATTTACTTAATTTATTAAATTTACTGTAGTTTTATATATTAAAAAACGTAAATAAAATACTGTAATTTTATTTTAATAAATTAATATATATATAAACTGTAAAATTTTAATTTATAAAACAATTACATTATTTATAAGTATATTAATTGTATTTATTATTTAGTAAAAATATGCCAAATGATGATAATTATATTAAATAATAAAAATAATATTTTTAAAACAAAAGTTTTTTTTTTATAAAATATTAATCAGAGATTAATTACAAAAAATAAATACAGTATTTATTAGTTGTAATAAAATTATTTTGATTTTGTTTTTAACTTTTATTTCATAAAATTTGTTACATCTATTGCTAATTATTAATAAAATAATTAATAATTTTGTTTTTTAAATGTTATTTTAATCACATTTTATCTAATTTGTATACTAAGTCTAATTAAATATATTTTTATTTTAAAAAAAATATATCTAATATTTATTAAATTACACTTAAATTTAGATTTTTTATTAATTAATTTATCCTATTATTATTAGATTTAGAAAAAAAATTTTACTAAAAATAATAAATTTATTTCTATTTAATTTATAATATTAGAGTTAATTTTATTTAACTATTTTACTAATGCTATTATAAATAATTATAATACTAATAAAAAAATAATTAATTATTGAATTTATAATGAAAAACACATTTATGTCAATCAATTGCCAAAATTCAAACAAATAAATATAAAATCATAAATTTTTTATTTAATAAATAATTAAAGTATTAATTAATTAGAAAACTCATCACTCAATTAGGATATCATATGATATCGATTGATATATTAATAAATCATTATTATTATAAAATTATTATAAAATAAAAAAACGATAATTTTATTTATTTATTTATTATTTTTTGGGTAAAACTTAAAAACAAAAATAAAACAATACTAATTCAACAAACAAACAAAAAAAAACAAATAAAACAATAAAATTTATCTTGGTAATTTTTTTTTATAAAAAATATATATATATTGTATATAATTAATTTAATTAATAATATTTATATAGTGTAAATTTTTTTTTTTTTTTTTAAATAAATAAACAAAACTTTTTAAAACAATTTAAAAATTTAAAACAATTTAAAAATTTAAAACAATTTAAAAATTTAAAACAATTTAAAAATTTAAAACAATTTAAAAATTTAAAACAATTTAAAAATTAAAACAATTTGGTATACGATAGCTAATGTTAGAACAATCTCGATGCTTGAAATTAACTTTTTCATTATGACTACCGTATCGTTTAAAACATAGATGATTCATAGCCCAATTATCCCAGCCAAGTTGACCCTGATTATAAAACGTACCGCACCTGAACATCCATACCCCATACGTACGATCGGATCGTTCAAACTTTCTGAACGCCACCACATCGACAAGTTTTTCAACAAACGGTTGATTCATATTGTAGATCAATATACCCAAGTCGTTACCCCGGGTAATGTTATAATAGATTTCATACATTAGACTTTTAACAAACCCCCCTGTCGACCCCCTGGCTTTGCCCGTAGCAATGAACGTATCGATTAATTTATTTAAATCCAAGTTAAGGTTCAGATTGAAACCAAAATTAACATTTTTTGCTAATCGTTTTTGTCTGGGTGATTTTTGATAAATATTGAAACTATTTTACGATATATTTAACATTGCACATATACACACATATATACACAAACATACACACACATACATACATATATACACACATATATACACAAACATACACATACATACACATACATACACATACATACACATACATACACATACATACACATACACACACATACACACACATACACACACATACACACACATACACACACATACACACACATACACACACATACACACACATACACACACATAAACACACATACACACACATACACACACATACACACACATACACACACACATACACACACATACACACACATACACACACATACACACACATAAACACACATACACACACATACACACACATACACACACATACACACACATATACACACATACACACACATACACACACATACACACACATACACACACATACACACACATACACACACATAAACACACATACACACACATACACACACATACACACACATACACACACATACACACACATACACACACATACACACACATACACACACATACACACACATACACACACATACACACACATACACACACATACACACACATACACACACATACACACACATACACACACATACACACACATACACACACATAATACACACATAATACACACATAATACACACATAATACACACAATTACATACTGTTTATACACTTACCGTGTGATGATTGTGTGGTTTGTTGTTGTTGTGTTACGGCCCGACAGGTCGTCCATGTAGTAAACGGCGTCTATAGTTTGGTTGACCGCAATCGGGATCTGTTGGCCAACAGAAGCGGCAGCGGTGGCCGCCAGTAGACCAACCGCTAGCATATAATTACAAATATTAATCATTTATAACAATTATAAAATGTTTGGTTAAAATGTTTTCAATAGCCCCTACCATTTATATAGTTTTTCATGTGCGAGGGGGAGGGGGAGGGGGTAAAGGGTAGGGAAAGTGTGTGTGTGTTTGTRTGTATGTGTGTAAAGCTTGTTGTTTACTAGATGGCTATTGGTCATTTTTAACTAGTTTTTARCTAGCTAATCACACATAATTTTTTTTATGTTTTTTATTTAGATAACAATATATATGTATCAAATTTTTTTGCTGATGTAATAAAATGTTTATTGAATGATAGTGTGTTACTGAGTGAGTGAGTGAGTGAGTGAGTGAGTGAGTGAGTGAGTGAGTGAGTGAGTGAGTGAGTGAGTGAGTGAGGAGTATAATTTTTATTTTAAATTTTATACTAGGTAATCAAAATCGTGTCTAGAATTTTTTATATAATACGTATAGTTAAAGTTTCAAGGTTTATAAATATTTTTATTTATTATTTTTTAAATTTTACTAGACTTTCCTGTAGATTGCATTATTAAACTGAAATTTTTCTTTAAAAAACATAAAATTACTAAAAAAAAACTTTTTTAGAAATGACAAGTAATATATCTCTCTCTCTCTCTCTTTATGTCTCTCTCTCTCTCTCTCTTTATGTCTCTCTCTCTCTCTCTCTCTTTATGTCTCTCTCTCTTTATGTCTCTCTCTCTCTCTCTCTCTCTTTATGTCTCTCTCTTTATGTCTCTCTCTCTCTCTCTCTCTCTCTTTATGTCTCTCTCTCTCTCTCTCTCTCTCTCTWTATGTCTCTCTCTCTCTCTCTCTCTCTCTCTCTTTATGTCTCTCTCTTTATGTCTCTCTCTCTCTCTCTCTCTCTCTTTATGTCTCTCTCTCTCTGTATGTCTCTCTCTCTCTCTCTCTCTCTTTAAATATAAATAATAAATAATTTTTTTATAACTTTTATTTTTAAAAATATTTGTTATCAAAATAATAAATAATTGTGTGATTTTTAAAACTTTAAAACTAAAAAACGCATTATGTTAATTAAGTTATCCTATTATTATTAGATTTAAAAAAAAATTTTTACTAAAAATACTAAATTTATTTCTATTTAATTTATAATATTAGAGCTAATATTTAAAAAAAAACTATTATATTAATGCTATTTTATTAATTATAAATAATAATAACTAAAAAAATAATTAATTATTCAATTTATAATGAGAAACACATTTATGTCAATCAATTGAAAAATTCAAACAAACAAAACAAAAATCATAAATATTTTAATTTAATTAAATAATTAAATGTATTTATTAATAGATAACTCATCACTCAATTTGGATTTTTTTGTGTTTGTTTTATATTTAATTATTTATCTATATATTTGATAAATAATTACAATTATTATTATTATTATTGATTATAAAGAGTCATATAAACACAATAAAAACTTTATGAATAAAATAATTTGATTTCAAACAAAATAAACAAAAATTTTAAAATTTTAAAATAAATTATCCAAAAAATAAATCTATTTATATTTTTTTGAAAAAAAAATATTTTGTTTAAACTTTATAAAACAAAACTTTTATACATCAATAATACTTAAGTTAATAAATAATAATAATTTTTTTTTATTGTATGTATCAATAGGTGTATATCAAACATATTATCCAATAATTTATTTTTTTTATATTGTTGTTGAAATACGGGTGCATTTTTTTATAGGGCTGTCCTCTATCTATCTATCACTCATCATATAATAATAATAATAATAATAAATAAAATAATAATGTAATAATTTCAGTACAAATGGGTGTCTCATTAATAAACATTGGTTTAATCATATAATATGTAAGCTAATTGTAATAATAATATTAATAGAAATAGTAGTAATTTTTTGTTGTTTGAATATATTTTAATTTATAATATTTTGATTGTTATTTATATATATATACTGTATATTTGTATGTAATGGGTGTGTGTGTGTGTGTGTGTGTGTTGGTTAATAAGTTTGAGCACAGGTATGTAAATTGGAGGCGTAATAGACAGTGTGTGTATGTGTATGTGTATGTGTATGTGTATGTGTATGTGTATGTGTATGTGTATGTGTATGTGTATGTGTATGTGTATGTGTATGTGTATGTGTATGTGTATGTGTATGTGTATGTGTATGTGTATGTGTATGTGTATGTGTATGTGTATGTGTATGTGTATGTGTATGTGTATGTGTATGTGTATGTGTATGTGTATGTGTATGTGTATGTGTATGTGTATGTGTATGTGTATGTGTATGTGTATGTGTATGTGTATGTGTATGTGTATGTGTATGTGTATGTGTATGTGTATGTGTATGTGTATGTGTATGTGTATGTGTATGTGTATGTGTATGTGTATGTAAATACTAGTTAACAATTTGTTCAAATTAATAATATTTAACAAATAATAATAATCTGCTTTATTGTGTTGTCTAACAAACCAAAAAAATTACAATTAACTTAATTTTATTTTAGATAATAATAAAATTTTTAAAGTAAATTTTATTTGCATTATAATAAACTTCAATAAACAACAAAAAAATCTATTATATTTACTAATACCTGTCATTGATTTTATTTAAAAAAAATAAATAATAATAAACTAAATAACTATTGTTAGTTAAATAAAAATTTTAAAATAACTTATTAGTAATTTTTACTAAAAATTTTCAACAAAATAAAAACTAATTTATTAAAACTATTTATATATTTTATTATTATTATATAAATATATTATATAAACTAATTTTATTAATCTAATCTAATTTTTCAAAATATATTTATTTTGTTGATAGACATGTCTATAATAATAATAATAATTATTGTCTATATTTTATTTGTAATTTCATATTAATATAAAATAATTTTATTAAAACAATAAATATATATTTTTAAAAATTTTAATTATTGATTGCTATTATTTTTATTATTATTTATGTTATATTTAAACATAATATTTTGATATTACAATACAATAAAATTTTTGTAAACATTTAATACTAGATTAATATTTTAAAAAAATATATTACAAATTGTAAAAAATACACAAAAATAAAATATATAAAATTTAAAATCTATTTTCAAAAGTCCATATAATAAAAAAAATAAAATCACACAAAACTAGGGAAATACTTATTATTATAAATGTTTCTTTAAATTAACAAAAAAAAGTTTATAAATATTAATAAAATTGCAACAAAATTGATGTCAATATTTAAAATTTTAACAGAAAAAAAACATTTTATGAAAAATTTATAGAATTTTTTTTTCATTAAAAAAATAAATAAATAAATAAAATTAGAGACTATAAAAAAATAGAAAATTTTTATTAATATTTTTGCAAATTTTATTTATTTATACATTTATTTAATTTTGTTGACTAAAAATACTTTCTAAATAATAAAATGATTTTTTTTTGTTTATTATTTTTGTTAGAAATAAAACATATTATTATTTGTATAATATTTTTTGTAATAAAAATTAACATATAAATGAAGATACTTATTGTATATATATATATATATATATATATATATATATAATATTTATTTATAAATACAATAATAATAAAATGTATAAAATAGTAATTTCAAGTAAGTTTCATTGACACATATTTTTTAAAAAAAAAATTAATATGTAATAAAAATTATAATTAAACTAATAATAATAATAAAATTTGTTGTATAAATATTATACTAAAATAAAATAAAATTATTTACAAATAAAAATACATTATTGTACAAAATTTTAATAACAAAAATAAAATCAATGGTTAATTATAAGCAACAAAATGACAAAAATAATTTTCACATAAAAACCATATATATAATAATAATAATAATAATAATATTTTTTTAATTTTATTATTTTAAGTAAATACTAAATAAAAGTAATGTCCGTATTATAAAATTATATATATATATACAGTATTAAAATTATAGTAATTTATATTTAAATGTAATCATATTAAATATAATTATAATATTATATATATATATTGTTTTAATAATTTATCCTAAATTGACAATTGACAATTATGATAATTTTTTTTATAAAAATTATTTTATTTTATTTGATATAATTTAGTTAAATTAAAAATTATAATTTGTGGTAAAATATAATTAATATTATAATATATATATATTTAAATATTTTTATAGTTTTAAGAAAAATTATATATAATATATAATTTTTAATTACTACTAAAAAATATTGTTGACTCATAAAAATATGTTTGAATATAATTCACATAATAATTATTATTATTACTATTATTATAATTATTTTTCCGCAATTATAAATAATAATAATAATAATAATAGCATAATATATATTATGTGTTATTTATATCATTCATAAATAATAAATTAATTTTTATATAATATACAATAATATATATAAATATAATTCATATAAATATTATAATCTCAAATAAACAAATATATTATATATATATATATATTTAATACCTAATAATTTATGATACATATAACTAATAATTAAAATAAAATTTTTATTAGTCAAATAAATTAATTTTTTAATATATATATTCATATATAATATTAGTATAATTATTATTAGTTGTTTAAGCAATTTATAATAATAGTAATAAACCAATTGATAAAACAAACACAATTAACAACCATATATAGAGAGTACTATAACATAAACTAATATTACTATTATATAATATATATATATATATATATTAATATGATAATTGTTGTGTTAGATTACTTTTGATGTATACACTACCTAACCACCCCATATACCATCCCATATATTAATATATATGCTAAACATATATGCCATACACACACACACTTACTAAAATATGCATAAATATATGCACACACACACACACACACACACACACACACACACACATACATACACATAGACACACATAAATACTTACATGCATACATACACACACATACATACACATAGACACACACACACTAACACACATACATTATCAGTACATACAGGTGTTTGATGAGTCTTTTGAACCCTAGAGACCTGATCGCACAGTTAGGCTATATTTAGAGAGAGAGAGAGAGAGAGAGAGAGAGAGAGACGACTGTTTTTTTCGATGATGGGTCAAGATTTGGAATACTAGGTCAGCGAACCGTTAGTTTTTCCGCTTAGTTAGTTAGTATGTATAGTATGTATGAGTAAATTATACTCAAAAAATATAATACCTGTTCTCTCTCTCTCTCTCTCTCTCTCTTTACATACATATAATACATACAAATCATAAATATATGTGTTATATACAGTGCATATATCAACAAAATGCTACATAAATTTTTTGTGGGTATTATATATATACAGTAATATATATGATAAAACAATACTAGTTATTGTTATGTATTTATTATTATTATTTTTTGCTAATCATCCACAAAATAAAAAACAATACTCTCTCTCTCTCTCTCACTCACTCACTCACTCACTCACTCACTCACTCACTCACTCACTCACTCACTCACTCACTCACTCTCTATACTATATAAAAGTATACATTTAAAAAATATATCTATTAATAATCTAATATAATTTGTATGATTTTTTTTTTGATGTAAAAAATCTTGTTTTTTATCGTTTTTTGTTTGTTTTGTTTTAATAATAAAAATCTTATTTTCATTTTCTAGTATTTTTGTTGTTGTTTGTTTTTATCATAAAATACAATACAAAGAGAAAGTTTTTTAAACAATTTTTTTTTGTGGTTATTATTATTATTTTTTTTTTGTTATTATTTTTTTTTGGTTAACTCTAATGATGGCAATTAAGACAATCACAAAATCATCTCTCAAACTATTATATATATATATATATATATATATATATATAAATATTATATATTGTATTATTATTATTATAATTTAGGAAACAATTTTTCGTTTTATTTTATCATAATTATCATAAATAGTTAGTTAAAAAAAATAGTTTTAAAAAAATAATATTATTAATAGTAATAATGACTATCATTTATAAATAATATATTTAATAAAAATTTAATTTTAGACATTTAAATAAAGTATTTAATGATTAACATTATATTTATTATTATTTAAATTTAAAAATTACATTAAATTAAGTTTAATTATGTTTTATATAATATACTAATTATAATTGCTATACAATACAATAAAAATTATCTAGTACAATATTTTAATTTAGACATTTAATTATTTTTTAAAAATTATTACTAAATATTTTTTTATACAACAAATAAAAAACACTTTTATTTATTTATTATACGATAATTATTGACCAGATATTTATATACAATAGTGTTATTTATTTTTGATGTTTTTTTTATTTATAAAAATATATATATATAATAATAATAATAATTTTTTAATAATTAACGTCATTATAATTGTCTGGTTCATCATCTATATATAAAAAATATTTTAAAAAAATTAAATATTAATTAATAGTCAATTATTTGTTTTTAATTACTTATTATATTAAATTAAAATTATATTTATTATTAATTGTTAAAACTATTTATATAGTAAATGGTTTTTTAAATATTTTTATTATTTTACATTAAAAAATTAATATTATTATTATCATTGTTAGTATTACTAGAAATTAAGATAATAAATATTTAATTTAAAAAAATCATTAATTAATTAATATTTAAAAAAAAACAATTTAAAAATATTAAAATAAAATACTACTACTAATAATAATCATTAAATTATTTAAAAAATCAATCAAATAAAATACCTGTAGGTATATCCGTTTTATATGGTGTTCCTCTATTATAGTATGACTGTCCACCACCATAAGCACCGGTATCTAATGGCACCGGTAGTTGTTGTCGATGGTCATCATCATCATCGACATTAGTATCGACCAAATAGTATCGACTTTGCAACTGATTGGCCAATACAGCCAAATAGGCTACCGGTGCTACCACTGAAACCGGTACTATTTGGCCATATTTTTTCTGCCGATACCTGTTTTTCAATATTTTACGTTTCAATTTTGATTCAACTTTTTTGTAGACCAATTTCGGTAACAAATATACCCCAACGGCCAGGGCCAGTGGCCGCCGATCCGATGGTTTGATTGTATGGCCAATTGTTTTGATAATTTTGCCGATCGGTAGCGTCGATGATACCGATGACGCTGATCGGGCACCGGTAGGTAGTTGTATGACAACTACTAGTAATAGTATTATACAATAGCTTTGTAGTAGTAGTAGTAGTGATGATAAAATTGTTGGCAATTTTTTTGGTCCACTAATTGTTAAAAGTTTAGACATTATTTAGTTTTGGTGTCAAATATTATTATTATTATTAAAAAATAATTAAAAACTATACTTTTAATTAACAAATAGTTTTATTATTATTATTATTATTATTATTATAAACTTTAATTTAATTAACAAATAGTTTTATAATTATTATTATTTAATTATAATCTATTTTTTTAATATACAAAATAAGTTTTTAAAATTATTATATATGTTATGAAAATATTTTTTTATGAGACACACAACTTTCACTTAAAATATTTGTATCAATACTGACTGATATATATAAATATATAATAAAATTTTAACTACCGGTGCCCGGGATAGGGTTTGAGCCCTTAATCACCCAATCATTTTGGATACTAATTTTATATATATACATATTCAATAGGCTTTGGGCTAAAAATCTTTTTGATTTTGATTTTATTTATTTATTTTTTTATTAAATGATAAAAATCTAAAAATGGGTCTAAATTTTTTTTACTCTCGTTTTTCAAATTAATTTTTTATTTTATTTATCTATTTATTTATTTTATTTATTTATTTATTTTATTTATTTTTTAGGGTTTAAATCAATTTGAATGCAAATATATGAATCATATTTATTAATATTATATATGTATTATTTATATATATATATATATATATATATATAAATAATATTTAGTTTATTACATTATAATATATCAATTTATTATAAATATATAAATATATTATTATAGAAATACAAATCTAAATAATTTATACAATGAGACAATTTATATATAATAGTAACCAAAAAAATAAATAAAAGTAAAAATTATAAATAGATTTAATATACATTATAATATTATTATTATTTATATATTATAAAATATATAATTTAAAAAAAATAAAATAAATAAAATTGAAAGTTTTATTTAGTCATAAAAACTACTTTTAGTTTATAATTTTTGTTTAATTATTTTATGATTGATATTTGCATTAAAAAAAATAAAACTATATATAGATTTGAAATTTTTTTAAATTCAATTAAGTAATCCTATTATTATTATGAATATATATATATATATATATAAACTGTTGAATATATTGACATTAATTTGCTAATTATGTAAAAATAAATATTTAGCATTAAATATACTGAAAAATAATTAATTATAATCTAATTTAATATATTTTATTTTGTTGAAAAAATGTTTAAATTTATTATTCATTATTATATTATTATAATTATAGATATTTAAAAAAAAATAAAATTATTTATTATTTTATTCAGTACAGTAGTCTAATTTTAATATTTTAAATTTAATACTAAACTAAATGATAATATCATTTGACAATTATTATCATTACTTATATATATATATATATACTGTATATACTGTAATAATAATAATAATAATAATAATAATCCTATATATATACAATAATATATATATATATTTAGCAAATAATAAATCAGATTACAAAATATTACATGAGTTTTTAAATTTTTTTTTATAGATTATGTTAGATATTAAATATATATATATAAATGATATATTAATATACATGTATATAACTATAAGTATAATACAATATAACTAAAATATTGATCAAATTGATAATAAATTTGTTATTTTTAATAAATAATAAATTGTTGTTTTTTTTGTCTATTGTTAACAACTAAAATACAACAATAATAAAACTTATTTGTTAGAAAAATATAAATAAATAATTTAATTAGCAATTTGATGATTGAAATGTCAAAAAATTTATTTCAAGTATTTATTTTAAATTTTATCTAAATTTGTTTTAGTTGTTTAGTAGTACTAAAATCAGTAATTTTATTGTTATTTTTTTTAAAAAAATAATTTCTATTATTTTATTTAGTTTTTTATATATATGAAAATATTACCACATTTTGTTGTTGTTGTAAACATTGATATATTGTTATCAAAACATTTTAAAATAAAATATAAAACTATTTTAAACCCTTTTTTTGAAAATGTTTTTTTTTGTTTAATATAAATAAAAATTTATTACTTATTAGTTTTAAAATGTTTATCAATGAAATAAATAAATGCTTTATTTAATAGTAAAAATAGTAGACATTATTGTAATGCCAAACAATAATTGCAAAAAACATTATTGTTATTATTATTATTGATTTATATATATATTTATTTGTGACTAAAATTAGTTCAAACCATCATATCTATCAATATTTATAATATATATATATAATAATAATAATAATTTAAATATTTTTATTTATTGTTAAGTGTATATAAATATAGTTTATAATTTTTTTTAAAAATAAATAAATAATTTTTAACAACCATAAAAATAATAGAGTTTAAACAAAATATAATAATTTTTGTTTAATAATAAATTTAGTAAATCTATATAAAACTAGATTATTATTATTAGTATTATTATTATTAACTTATATATTATTATTAAAATGCTTTTTTAAAATAATGTAAACTATTTTGTTTTAAATATATTTAAAATTATTTTTTATGATTAGTTGAGTGAACCCATCAAATATAATTGATTACAATATATTTATATATATAATATATATTTTGTAAATACATTATCATTATATATTTATTTGATTATTTGATTTATTGATTATAAAATATGTTTTATTTTGTGCCCAAATATATCACTATTTAATAATAAAGAAAATAATAAAACATAATTAACTAATTATTTAAATAATTTTTTAATAATATTAATTTATTTTTATTAAATATTTATTAATTAATTAATTACAAATAATATATATATATATATTTATCTAAATATATTAGATTTAAATTAATAATTAAATAATTATGATTATTATTCAAAAATTTTTATTATTATATTAAATAATATTTACAGTATATATATTTATCTAAATATATTAGATTTAATTTATTAATTATATAATTATGATTATTATTTAAAATTTTTTATTATTATATTAAAAAATCTAATAATAGATGTTTTTAATAATATAGTTATAGTTAATTATAAACATATTTTATTTTAATGTATTTTTTAAAAATAAAATATTATTATTGTATATTAGTATTCACAATACATATACTGTATATTATTAGTCAATATAAACAATAAAATAAATTACTAAAAAAAATAATTTACTTAATTTTATTATTGATTTTTATTTTGTTTCCCGAAAAATATAATCTCAAAACACAATTTTTATAGCAATTATTTACAACTCATAAATAATATTTAAAAATAATTTTATAATTTTTATTATTTTATTGTAATCTTCCTAATCATAAAAAACTTATAGAAATAAATTTATTTATTTATTTTTTTTAAATTACTGTAAAATAATTTAGATTTATATAATTTTTTTGAATGTATTTTTGTTAAATTATTATTATATATATAATAAATATATTATTTATATAAAAGAGTACCCAATTATTATAAATAATAATATTTATTATAAATTTTTTTTAATATATATAAAAAATACTAACAATTATTGAAAGTAAAAACAACAAAAACTAAATCCAAAAAAATAAATAAATAAAACTTTACTTTCATTTATAATGACATTTCATTTAAAATAATACAATTAATTCATCCGTAAAATACATAATAATAAAAATTGTAATTTTTTTTATTGTATTATAATATAATCTTTAAGTTATTTAGTTTTTATTTTGTACAACAAATTGTATGATAAATCATTGTATAGATAATAATAATAATAACAATAAAAACTAAAGTAAATAAAATTAAAAGTTTATTTTTATTTGTATTTATTTACTAAATTTATAACAAAAAATTATTATTAGTTTATTTTATTGTCTAGTTTTGTGTCATTTTGTATTATTCAAAAAATATATAATAATAATAATAACAAAATTAAAAAAAAGATTATTATTAGTATTAGAAATTTTATGTTAAAAAAAACTATACAAATAGGTTAGTATTTTATTATATTAATGTTTGGGCGCACAGGTATGTATCCAAAGCGCTTATGTATGTGTTTTAGGAAAGTTATGGGGATGTTTTCTATATAATATAAGTGAGACTTTATTTTTTTGTGTTTTAAAAAAATATTATATGACATTATATATTGTATATACAGGTATATACTATATATAATTTGTTATAAATAATAGTTTATCTGATAAACATAAAATAAAAACTTAATTTAGACTAAAATAGTTGTTTATGTGTGTGTGTGTGTGTGTGTGTGTGTGTGTGTGTGTGTGTATGTATGTGTGTATGTATATATATGTATGTGTATATGTATGTATGTTTGTATATATATATGTATGTGTCTGTGTATGTATGTGTGTGTATGTGTGTGTGTATGTATGTATGTGTGTGTGTATGTATGTTAGTGAGGAAATAGACATATTTAAGGTCTAGTTTTACTTTAATTTAAAAAAAACTATTAATTTAATATCTTGTTAAACATTTTTGTTGTTTTTAATTTTAGATAAAATATGATATTTTTTTTGTATCATCACTGATATAACAGGTATATAACACACACACACACACACACACACACACACATACACACACACACACAATTATACACACACACACACACACACACACACACACACATGTATAACACAATTATTATCATTAGTCGATAATAATTTTTTTTTGTGATTATTATTATTATAAATTAGTTGTTTTTTTTGGAAATATAATAACATTATTATTATATTTAATATGATTATTGTTTTGTTTAACAAACTATTATAGACATCAAACTATATATAATAATAATCTAAATGTTAGTTATGATAATCTTTTATATTTAACAACAAAAAAAAACAATAAATAACTTATTATTATATTTGCAAAAAACCATTATTTATTTTTCCGCATTTTTATCTAAGCTTTAAATTATATTAATATTATATATAATATTTGATAGTTTTATAATAATATAGTTTATATATAATAAGTATTTAAATATTATTATTGTTTGAAAAACTTTCAATTTAGGAAATCTTCAATAATAATCATAAATAATATTATATTTTTTAACTACAATAATCATTATTATATACATATAATTAGATTACAATATATTACTAAAAAAGTTTTATTTTCAAATTTAAGTGATGTTTATGTTAACTAAAAATAAAAATCAATAAAAACAATAATCAAAAGTGAAAATAGCGAGTAATTCACTAAAAAAAAATTTGTTAATATTTATGATAATATAAATAACTTTTTTTTTATTTGTAGGAAAAACTTTTTAAAAGATTAAAATTATGTTTATTTTAAAAATTATTACATGCAATATAAATGTTAATACTRTATATATATATATATAGTTTTAAATTAGTTTTATATATGTATATCAAGGAAGTAATAATAATAATAATAATAATACAATATATGTTAGAAAATAAAAAAATAAATTAAAATATACATATTATTTATATTATTATTATTATTATTATATATACTATTTTCAACTATAGATGTTGTACTTAATTATGTTATTTAATAATAAAATAAATAAATATATGTTATATAACAAAATTTTTTTAACCATGTTTATAACCATTAATTACTTATGCATTATTATTATTATTATTTTTTTGTAACAATTGTTTTATTACATTATATTTTGTATATATTGTATGGTATAATGTGTACAATACTATAAATATAATTTAAATCTATTTTAAATTATATATAAAGTTATATATATTTTTTAGGTATAAATTACAATGTATTATACATTGTATAGATATTATATTATTCAAAATAATAATAATAATAATAATATAGTTATTAATTATAATATGATAAACACTTAATCAACACTTGAAAAAAATTTTTTTTATTAATAAATAAGTTATTAATATATAATTATTTAATTTATTTATTAATAAAAATAACTTTTTTTTGTGTTTTTGTTTTGTTTAACAAAATTTTAAAATCAAATTTTTATTAATCAATATTTTGAAAATAAAATGTTTGCAATTAAGTTATAAATAATTTTTTAGTTTTTTTTATATATAATTATTAATGTATTGTACAATATTGTTGTTAAATAATAATGAAATTTATTTAATAATTATAATAATAATAATAAATTTCAATAAAAATTTATGATTTAATATCTGTGTTAATAAAATACATGAAATACTAATTTCTAGTTAATATTTAATTACAATATAAAGTTTAAAATGATTTTTTGATGGATATATTAAATTAGTATTGGTTTTTAAAACTAAAATTAATTTAATTAAACTTTTAAATTTCAAAAAATTATATAAATATTTTTAGGACAATGTGATAAAAAATTTTAAAAATAAAATTATATTATACTATCTATACTAATAATATATCAAAACAATATAAGTATATAATTTTTCAATAGTAATTAATTATTTTTTTAATGTTGAATAATTTTGTTTAAATATATATTAATAATTATTATTATGTTTGATGTTATTATTTGCTATTTTTATTAGCAAAAAAATTATTTTATATAATAGTAAAATAGTAATCATTATATATATATTAAATATATGATTAGTATTTCAATTGCTATTAATTTTTTTTTTGTTGAACAGTACATCTCATTAATTTTTATAATAAAATTTTATTTATTATTATTATAATTACTATAAAAGATTTTATTTTGTTTATTTTGTTTTTTTTCTAACTAAATAAAAGTAATAATAATTTTTTTTTGTATAGTTATTCTATACATAATATAAAACTAATTTCTATTATATATAAATATAACGGTAATTACATTATATAACATTTAAAAGAGTACAATAATATGTATTATTATTATTATTATTATTTGTATTATTAGTATTTAAGTGAGAGTGGGTCATCAGGTCCCGGAGCACAGGTATGTTATATAGGTATAGGGTATATAAATTAGTTAAACATTTTAAAAAAAAATCAATGGATGAGTTTGTATAAGTACTGTAAATATATATTATATATATTATATAATCTCTTTTTAAAACAATCGGAACTGTAGTTTCATTTTTATTTTATTTTTATTTTTATTTTATTTTTATTTATTATTACAGAAACAAGTTATTAGGAAATAGTTTACAAAGAGAGAGAGAGAGAGAGAGAGAGAGAGAGATTCACTGTTATTATAATCATAATAAATAACTTTACATTTTTTAAAAACAATACTATGTTTTATAGTATTTAATATTATATATATATATATATATATAAATGACTATACATTATACATAACAGGTATGCTATAAATATAACCATCATTTTTCATCATACATAAGCAATTTGTTGCTATTATTATTGCTATTATTATTTAGTTTTTATTGTACAGAAAATATAGTTTTATTTAAAAGTAAAAGAAATTTTCTAACTCTCTCTCTCTCTCTCTCTCTCTCTCTCTAAATGTATGTATGAATCGTGTGAATAGTTTTTATTTTTGTTGTCTATTAATATATTACAAAATTTTTTTAGTAATAATAATAATAATAATAGTAAACGTTTTTTGCCTCTAAAATAGTGATGTACTGTATATTTACAACAAAAAAACCTTAATTTTTGAAAATATAATTAAAACTATTATTATTAGTATTATTAGTATTATTAGTATTATTTTTGTTGAGTTGATTATTATTCAATGAAAAATAAAATTAAATAAAATGTAATTTTTTTATATCCATATAAAACATGCTAAAAATAAATTTTTCAATTATTTTATTATTATTATTATTATATTTTTGGTTATAAACAGCTAATTTATATGTCAAACACATGTTTATAACCAAAAATAATTTTTGATTGAAAAATTGATTTTAATGAAATTTTTATTATAATTAAATTATTGTATTTATAATATATTTTTAAAAAATAAAAATTAGTTACATCAATATAATTTTATTTTTCAAAAAATATATGCTATTATGTTATATGAAATATTAATAATATTTAAAAAAATATCTAATATTAGCATAAATTTAGATTTTTATATTATTAATATAACTATTAGACTGTAAAAAATAATTTAATAAATTTTTATCAGATATTTATTATTAATATATTAATGATAAATATTGGTAAAAAATTTATTGACGAAAATATTTTTTTTATTAAAATCATAATTTTGTTAACAAAAAATTAATTATTTAATATAAAAACATAATTTATTTTATTAAGAAAAAAATTCTACAATTGTTTTATAAATTAGTTATTTTCAAACAACAAAAAATAAATAAATATTTATTATATATTTATATATTAAATAATTTTTTTAATAAAAAAACAAACAAATTATTTAACAATTAATAATTTAAAATTTAAAAACTCATTAATTATTATTATATTATTGTTTAATAAATGTTTTTTATATGTAATACAATGATAGGACAGGTAGTTAAATAATTGACAATTTGATAGATAGTTGTAAACAATAACAACAAAAAAGTGGTTAAACATTATATATATAATATATATATATATACTTATATTATATATATATATACTTATATTATATATATATATAAGTGTTTATTAGGTGATGATATCCAACGGTGCGAACCGTTAGCTAAACAATGATTTATATATTTTTTATGAAATGTTTTTTTTATTTGTTGCTATAATGTTATACATAATATAATAATAGCAATACTTGTATTTTCATCATATTTTATTAATACAAATATTAATTTTTTGTAATTTTTTTTTTGCTTACAATCGTATGACATGTAAAATATTATATAAATAATTTAATAATAATAATAATTAGTTAAAAAAAATTATAAGATAATAATTAAATAGTTTTAATTAGATTTTTTTTTTAAATAGTGATTTTACTAATTTCTAATTATTATTACAATAAAATTATTATTTAGTATTTAATGCTAATATAGTTTTAATTAGTTTATTATTATTATTAAATGCTATGAAAAAAATTATATATATAATTTTTTTTGATGACAATTATAGTTAACAAATTATTATTAATATTAATATTAATATATTTATAAATAGTTAAATTTTGTTGTTGTTGTAAAATTAAAAATTATAAATAAAACAAATAATTATTATCATTACATACAATCATATATGATATCAACAAAAAAATAATACTTATATTTTATTTTTGAAATAAATCATTATTATTGTTATTATTTATTATTAAAAAAATTTGTTTAAAAAAAATTAAAAAATCATATTTCAAACAGAAAAATGATATATTATGCTAATTAGCAAAAAAAAACAAAAAAAATATAAGTAAAACTAAAAATACATAACAAATTTAAAAAATAAAATTTATATAAAAAAACATTTGTATTCAAATCATAATTTTGATTATATTTATATATATATATAAATTTGATGAGCATTTAAATCATTTTTTTTAAAAATGTATTATTATTTTCATTGAAATTTAATACTTTATGTTTGACTGACTGACTGACTGACTGACTGAATAAATAAATGATTAATTTATTTATATATATATATACTTTCATTATAATAATAATCGTTTAGTTTTTTTAATATTATTATTATTATTATTATTATTATAAATATATTTAATACATCAACAATATCACGATTGACCGCATGATGAGAGAGAGCACCGGTATGTGGGTCTCTATATAACCAAAAAAAATCATGAATACCTTTAGTATACTTTCCTTATATATGTATATATATATATATATATATATATATACCATATATACCTGTATATAAGGCACTGGACTATTTATAGTAGGCATTACAATGAACTTCACTATATATATATATATATATAAATATTATTTATATTTTTTTTTGTAATTTTTGTTGTTGTTATGTTGAGTATAGTATGTGTGATAGATATGCTATTATTTTTTAATTATATAATTTTTTCTGTAAATTTTAACTTTTTAACACTAAACAGTTAAAATAAATTTTGTTGTTAGTTTTTTTTAAATAAATATTATATAATAATTGTAAAATATCTATACGGTATATATATATATATACTGTATATCTAAATAGATATTAAATAAATATTGAAAATAATTAAACAAAAAATTTTTTGTTATTAATTAATTATTTTTATTTTTTTTAACTAAAATTATTTAGTAATTAAATTTAAACTAATAGAAAAAATTATATCATATATAGTGTATTATTTACTATCAATAATAATAATAATAATAATAAATGTAACTAAATATACTGTAAATAGTTTTTTAACAAAATTTTTTGTTGTAGTTTTTTGTTGGTTGTAATCATCATTACAAAGCAATATTAGTATAGAAATACAGTATTAAATAATTAATAACAATTGAAAAATCTATTGAAAATATATTATTATTAGTATTATTATTAGAAAAATTAGTTAATATTATATATATATAAATARTATATATATATATCTTAATTAATTAAAATAAATATATATATGAAAATCATATATCAAATACATAAATATAATCGTATAATAATGTTAATGAGTTATATATATAAACAGTATATACTATATATATATATATAATATGTTTTATATTTAACTCATGAAAGTATGTGAAATAAAAAGATGAGCGAAAAAATCGTGAAACAAATATAATTGCATTCAAAATATAATACACGATTGAATACATAGTTTTTTTATTTTATTTTTTAAGTAATAATAATTAAAGAGAGAGAGAGAGAGAGARAGAGAGAGAGARAGAGAGAGAGAGAGAGAGAGAGAGAGAGAGAAGAGAGAGAGAGAGAGAGAGAGAGAGAGAGAGAGAGAGAGAGAGAGAGTATTAGTGATATATATATAAAACCTCAAAACTGATGGTTGAATAAACTTTGAATGAAAATTGTTATTTCATTCATACAAATAAAAACTTATAATAATTTTTTTTAAAAGTAAATTACAGTACAATAGGATAGATCATCAAATAATTTGCATACAAATAGTATTATATATTTTTTATGTATAAATAAAAATTTTTAAATAAAATAATACACGATTCATATATATATATACTGTATATATATATATATATATGATTAGCATAACAATTATCGATAGTTTTTATTGTTATATTTATTTATTATATGGTTTTCAATTCAATTCAATTCAAAAAACCATAGCTAATCATATTGAGGGACATTGAGCTTGAATTATATAATATTAAAAAAAATAATAATAATAAATTTACATATAGTTTAGTTAACATAATTAAATTAATAATAATAATTATTATTATTAGTTAGAAAAAAAACATATATATTATGTATAAATTTTTTTAGATAATGTTTTTTTTGTTATAATAATAAAATTATTTTTCACTTTTTATTTTTTTGTTGTTAACATAACCTAAACATCTTTAGTTGAAAATAAAAATCAAAAGTTTATTATTAGATTTTAAAAATAAAAATAAAATGAATTCAATACTTTTATTGAATGTTAAATAAAACACACAAATTCATTGAATTATTATTATTATTAGTAGTATTTGTATTAAAAAAAATAACATTTTATTTATAGCTATTTATATATTGAATATATAATGTGTCATCTCTTTTAAAAATTAAAAAAAWATATATTTATACTGTATTTATATATATATATATTTAATATAAATATATATTAAAAATTTATAATAATTGTATAATTTTTTTGTTTGTTAAAAAAATAAATTCAATTTCTATATTGAATAACAATATATTAGATTTATTTGCATTATTAACAATAACAGCAATAAGTTTTTTTTGATAAATAATTTTTTTGTTATTATTATTATTATTATATTTAAAATATGCTTAAAATTTTTTGTTTGGTTATAAATATCTATCTAAACAACAAACTAAATAAAAAAAGCCAAAAACCAAAACATAAAAACAATTTCCACTTTTATTTCAATTATATATATATTTATTTCTCATGAATAGTATCATCTTTTTTTGAATAATAAAAAAATTATTTAAAAAAAACAAAAATAAATAATAAAATATAAATACGTTATTTCATTACATAATAATCATAATAAAAAAAGTGGCAATTCATTGACCGATATATATATATATAATATATGGTTATATATTATTATTATTATTAGTAATTTTCATCACTACATGATATTTAAATATAAATAATCAAACAAACAAAAAATATATAAATTTAATATTATGTATAAATAAAAAATTATTTTTAAAAAAATTTAAGATAATTGTTTGTAATAAAAAAAATAAGTATTAAAATTAAATTTACAGCTATTTTTTTGGGGTTAACATATCATCATTATTGTTAAAATGTAATAAAAATAATTTTTTCAATATATTATTTAAATAAATACTATTAGATTATATACAATATATATATATATATATAACTAGTGTTATCATATTTAACATATTTTACATCAATTATTATTATTATAATAATAATTTGAGAAAAAACATGTATTACAATCACATTTATATTTATATAAATATTTAAATAAATTATTTTTTGAAAAATATAAAACTAATATATAATTATCTTATTATTATCTATTGTTTATTCATTTGTCTTTAAAAAATAATTATTATTTTAATAATACACACACAAAAAAAACTATATATATATATATTATTTATGTCTAATAATTGAATGATATTTATTTTCTTAAAAAATACTTATAATAATTTAATTTTTATTTTTATTTTGCTATTTTGTTTCTATTTTTAATATTATTTATGTTTTAAATACTATAAAATTTTAACTTTTATTTTAATAGACATAATAATTGGCTTAAATATTTTTTTTGTTGATGTTTAATATTTATAACTTATTTTAACAGTTATTAAAAAGTTATTTTTAACCAAAAAAAAAATATAAAAACTTTATATGTATTTTGGATTTTATATTATTTAATAAGTATTATTATTTTAGTTAAAAAAATATTAATTTTAAATTTATTCAATATATTTATATAAAAAAAACGTGATATAATTTAATTAGACATGATTTTTTGATACAACTAAATAATAGTCAAAATGATTTATAAGTATAGATAAAAAAATAAATATTAAATATTTTATGTATTTTTTTGTTGTTGAGGAGATATACCGTATATAAACTTTTTTTAAAAAAAATATTATTTATAATATTATTATACAGTATTTATTATAATAATATTTATTAAAAAATATTTTATTTGTATTATTATTAGTAGACTTCCTAAATAGATATGTTATTTATAATACTATAATATTATATAATTTTACAAAAAAATAATAATAATATTTATTGGATAATATATTTTACTATATAATTATTTAAATTAAATGTTTTTTTTATTATAATAATTTTATTTATATAAGTATTTAAATACTTATATGTAATTTTTTTTTGTTATTAATAGTTTTACATGTAATATACAAATAATAAAATTAAATTTTTTTAAAAAATAATAATAATACAAAAATCTGATTATTTAATTTGAAATTGAAAATTAAAAATAGTTATAAATTATTTTTGTTTAATATAATTAATTAATTAATTAATCGATTTTAATTACTACTATATTGTAATATCTTATAATAATTAATGTATTTTTTTGTTTTATTTTAATTTTTATTTTGTTGTTATTTTTTTATTTTATTTTCTAAACTCTCAATAATTATAATTTATGTCTGAGAAAAATATTACATTCAAAATAAATAAATAAATAAAAATAATTACAATTTTTTTAAAAACATAATTTTCTATGGTAATCATGTATTAAAAATATATATATTTATTTATTTTTAACAAAATTAAAATAAATTATTTTTTAATAAAATTAAATAATGATAATAATTAATGTCATTTGTATTATTTTATATATATTTGTATTAATAATAATAATAATAAAATTTATTCAATATTAGTTGTAAAAAATAAAATAATAATAACAAAATTTATTTAAATATATTTTAATGGTATTATTATTATTAAATTTAAATTAAATAAATAGCTATTAAAACTATTAAATTCAATTTGATTGTTAAATTTCAATAATAATAACAATATAACTCTAATATAATAATAAAAAAATAAATTTATACAACAAAAAAAATCTATTAATAATTTTAATATAGCACTGGTAGGTCGATTTTAATGGTCAAGTGTTTTATTAGGTTTAATCAAATATATATATATATATTGTATTGAAAAATGGGTAAGACATCCCAAAATACCGTTCCCATTATATAATAATAATAATAATAATTTAATCATATATTATTTGATAGACACCATTATATAAAGTAAAAAACCAATTAAATTGTTAAATCATATATATAAAAATGTTAAGTAAATATCCCAACAAATAAAAAAAAATTTTAGTATTATATTATTATTACTATTTTAGACAATAAAAATTTAAATGTAGTAATAATCTCAATCAACAACAAAAAAAAAATTTTAGTATTTTATTTATCAGTATAAATCTATAGATGTTTTTAGCACTGGTAGGTCTACTTAAATCCCATATATATAYAKTATATAATTATGGGGTACGGCTATTACTGGGCTATAATAATGTAATAATGTTTTTATTAGACTCAATCAAATCAAAATTTATTATATATATATATATATATAACTGTAATTTAATACAATTTATATTCAATGACATAAATTAGATTATACTATATATATATGTAAAAATAATTTATTTATTTTTTTTTAAAATCGTTTATTTATTTAATCGCATTTTAATATATTAATATATAATACATTTATTCAAAATCACTGACAAGTGTTTATATACTATATATATATATATGGTATATATATGTGATATATATATATATGTCTTAAATAATTAATCATCAGATTTTGCTTATCTATGAATTTATTTTGAATAAAAAAATGCTTAATAAGGGAACTACCAGTAGATATGGGTTTTATATATATATTTATTTTACACTATTTTTAAACCCACACTTTAAAACCAAAAAATAAATAAATATCACTTATTTAGTGATGTGTCCCATTAGGTGGGGGAGGGGTGGGGGTCAAAAAGTGTATGTGTATGTGTGTGTGTGTCTAATGGGTATGGGTATGGCCTAAGCGCACAGGTAGGTCCTATCATTTAGCATTATAGAGGCCTTATATACAGTATATATATATATATATATTTAAACATTACATGATAGCACCAAAAAAACTATATATATATATATATATATATATATATATATATATATATATATATATATATATATATATATATATATATATATATATATATTAATAATAAATTATTTAACATTTATTTTTTGTTGAAAAATACACACACCATAAAAAACGTGTTTAATATTAATTGATTAAGATATTTATAGTATATATAATATATTTTTTTTAAAAATTAATTTTAATTTATTATTTTTTTTGAAGTTATCTAAATGGTATTATAAATTGAAATTTATATTCAAAAAATAAATAAAAATTTTTGCATAAATTTTTTTATCATACTAATAATACAGTTATAATAATAATAATATATTACTAAACACAACATGATATTGTTATATCAATAAAAATAATTTTTTTATATTATTTATAATTATATGCAAAATCAAAAATAGCAATTTTTTTATTTAAATATTCAACACTTTAACACCAATTTATATATATATATATTAGATATTGTTTTTCACATACATATAAACTTACAAACAATATAAACGAAATGTGATTTTATTAATAAATTTAATATATTTATAGAGAGAGAGAGAGAGAGAGAGAGAGAGAGAGAGAGAGAGAGAGAGAGTAAAAAAACTATACAATATTTATCAAACAAATGTAATGAAATAACAATAATATTTTTTTTATAACAAATTTATACTATAACTATCAATAGTTAGTAATATAAAAAAAATATTAATATATATATATTTAGTATAAACACTTTTACCCAAATATGATACTAAACAATATAATAATATCCAATATAGTCTAGTAGTATAAAGTAATCGCATATACATAACAATATATATATACAGTATATACTTAGTTTTAATAATAGCATATTTATTATGCATAATATGGATATCTTTTTATTTTTTATTTTATTATGTTTTTTATTTGATTTTATTTTCTCTTATTTCCACATATTTATTGTGGATTTTTTTTTAGTAGGACAGGGATGTATTTTATTATAATTGAGTGCGATGACTCTCACTAGCACAGGTACTATATATAATTTTTATATACCTGTGTGCATGTATGTAGGTATGTATGTGCATATATTATATATATATATATGATTTTTATTGTATATATGTATGTACTGTATGTATAATATATTATATATATAACTATAATATTATTTCTCATATTGTAATCACTAGTTTTTTTTCAAACAAAAAAAAATAATAATATAAAAATTTATATAATCAACACGCAAATGATTTTAAGTCACGTATAAACTATTTATATATATATATATTTATATTATAATCATAATATATATATATATATATATTTTTTTTTTTAAATTATACTCATCATAGCAAACAACAACAAAATAAAAATTAACAAAAAAATAATAATAAATTAGTGAAACCAATGGGTTAGTTATAATTATTTAAATTAATTATGTTATATATATAGTATAAACAATACTAAATGTTTTAAAAACTATAAACAAAAATAATAATAAAAAAAACGGAAAAAAATCAAAACTTGTAATAAAATTTAAAATGCAATACATTTATAAATAATAATAAAAAATATATTCAAAATTAATTATATACTGTATATATACAGTATATATACAAAGTTATATATATGTGATTAAATTATATATACATATGTGAATATTTTTTTGTTATTATTATTATTATTATTATTTAGTTAATTATTTAATTTATGGCAACTCATAAACTAAAAAATATTTTATCTAGTTAAATAATCACTTTTTTAAAAAATAAATTAGTTCATAGATATACTGTATAGTAAAGTGTATTATTATTATTATTAAAATTTTAAATTTTATTATTATTCACACAATATATCTATATTATAAATATAAATTATGAGTTAATTTTTTATTTTTTAAAATAAATTATTATAATATAATTTTTTATAGCTATATATTTAAGATAAAAGGTGTGAAAACATTTTAGAAATAAGTAATAAATAAAAAAAATAAAATAAAATTTATTAATACTATTAATATTATACGAGGTATTAAAATATATTTTTTTAATTTAAATTTTTTAAATATCTTTATTTAAAATAGATTTATCAAAATGTGAAATAAAATTTATTATCATTATTATTATTATTATTTTTGATTAATTATGACATAAAATAATATAAATCATTACATAAATACAAATATCTATATCAACCAAAAAATAATTTTAAAAAATTTAAAATACAATAATCTCTATTACATAGAAAAATAATAATAACAATTATAAATAAGTTTATTTTTCAGTCAATCATTTAGTATAACTTTAACACCAAACAAAAAAAATCAAATTTAAAAAACATTAAAACGTCTAAAACTTAATTAACTTTATTATTATTATTATTTCATTTAGTAACAGTCAATCAACACATACACACACACACACACACACACACACACATACACACACACATACACACACATACACACACATACATACATACACACACACACACACACACACACACACACACACACACACACACACACACACACACACACACACAGGGGCACAGGTATGTCAATAAAAAGGTTTTTATATTTTTGAAGCAAAATATTTTAATACATTTTGACGGCCAGATTGCCTATTAATGGGTCAGTCCATCAACATTTCAACAGCAAAAACCTAAAAAAAAAACTTAAATTTAAAATGTAATAAAAGTTTTTGAAGTTTTATTATTTTTTTTGTTTTGTTTTGTTAATATTTAATGCACTCATCATTTAATACATATAAAAGATATCAAAATATTATTTTTCTTTTATATATATATAAGTCTATTGTATTTCATTTTTTTAGAGTAAAAGCTCTCTCTCTCTCTCTCTCTCTCTCTCTCTCTCTCTCTCTCTCTCTTTCTCTCTCTTTCTCTCTCTTTCTCTCTCTTTCTCTCTCACTGTTAATGTTATTATTTTATCATACATTTTGATATATTATGAAAAAATAAGGTTTATTTTTAAACCTCTCTCTCACTTATATATATATAAACCCATTGTTCCCCAAATATATATATATAAATATAATATGAATGTCAGATATGTATTAAATAATAATAATAATAATACTAAATTTATATACATATAGTATATATATATATATATAAGTAGTTAATGTAGATTACAAATTGTAATTACATTATATGTGTTAAGTGTATATTATATCACATATTTTATTATTATTATTATTATTTAATAGTATTATTTTGTATGCATGTTGTAGTTGTTGTTATAATTATCTCTCAATTTAATTTTTTTTTTTGACAAATTAACATATTTTTTAAAAAAATTTACAAAACATTTATAATACACTTTTTAATATAGTATTATTGTATTTAGTATTCAATTTATAAATAAAACATTTAAAAAAAAAATTAGATATTTATTTTGACTCATCGTTAGCTAATTTTATTTTACATTAATTTTATTTAAAGGAAATATTATATAATGTTTTTTTTATATTTATTTCAATCAAATATTTTTCATACAAAAAAAAATATATAAATTAATATGTTATTAGGTTTTTATTATATATATATATTTACATTTAGTTTTTGAATGATTAGTTAAAAAATTAATTATTTATTAGTTTAAAACTTAAATAAATAAATAAATATTTGTTTTTTAAATGTTTTTTTTCAAACAAACAAAAAAAAGTTTAAACATAATTTAAACTATTATTATTATTATTATCGTTAATAATGATATTATTAATTGTATATATTTTTCAATGAATTATATTATTAAACAGTACTGTATATTAAGTACAATAATATTTAATACAACAAAAAAATACTGATATTTTTATTTTATTTATTTATTAATTGTATTTACATTACATCAATGCGGATATGTTGTCCTAACTGTGCATTTAATACAACATTTGTTACATAATTTTTATGTGTATTTAATTTGAATGAAACTTAAATATTATGGGATGAGCTAAGTATAGGTAAGTGTAGGGTAGTATTTAACACTAGACTATACACACACACACACACACACACACACAGACACACACATACACACATACACACATACATACAAGCATAGAGAGAGTGTGTGTATTATTTAATATATAATTTATATATTTAAAAAAAGTTTTTTTCTGGCTATTGTATTAGTTATACTATAATAATAATAATAACGATAATAGAGTTGAAATGAGAGTAGTAGGGGACAGGTATGTGTGTGTGTGTGTATGAGCTCAGGTATAGTGAAGATCTCTCTCTCTCTCTCTCTCTCTCTCTCTCTCTCTCTCTCTCTCTCTCTCTCTCTCTCTCTCTCTCTTAAAATAAAGTTAACTAACGATGTCTTTATATATATGTATGGCTTATGATGTCTATAGTATTGTTGTATAGAAAAAACCGGAGTTTCTCTCTCTCTCTCTCTCTCTCTCTCTCTCTCTTCAATACCAGTGTTTGAGGGAAGAGTAGACACACACACACACATAAACACATATACGACTCGCTTCTCCATCTAAAACATGAATACAATCCCTATATACTTGAGAGAGTGACTGACTGACTGAAAGAGAGGGCATATATAAGCAACAGTTTTCCCATAAAGTTGTGGTTAATTAGATTTGGAGAGAGAGAGAGCTCTCCATCAGTGGTAACCATAATATGGATTATTAAAGGACTACTAAACTAAAAAAATATATTGTTTTAAATAAAGTTAAATATTTTTTTGATATGTAAATGTGTGTATATCTATAGTATTAAAATACAATGCAAACACCAATCACCTAACGGTGCCCATCGATTATGATTTCCCATTAATATATATATATATATATATATATAATCTTATATATAAAATGTGTTTTTGTTTAATTTCATTATTTATAAGTGAATTGATTTGATAAAAGTGTTTATTAATATATTTTTTTGTTGATAATAAATGTATTTATTATCTATCAGTATATAATAATAATAACATTTTTTTGATTGAATGTGAAATACTTCATAAATCAAACAAAACTCAAAAAAAATTTTTTATATAAAAATAAAATAGTTTTGTTTTATAAACTAATTTTCAAATAATTATTATTATTATTGAAACAAAAGTTTTTTACTTACAATTATTTAACAAACAAAAAAAATGGCTGTAATTATGGCTAAAAATTTTTTAGCCAATAATACGTCAAAAACTATAAAACAATTGCCATTAGTATTGTTAGTCTGTATTGTTTTGCTCAACAAATTAGTATTAGTGGCCAATTGTCAGCAACTATTGCCGTTATTACCGCCGCCGCCGACTACGGCATCGGCAGCACCGGTAGTAGTAGGAGGAGTACTGTCATCATCGTCATCATCATCGGCAACGGGAACTGGTAATGTTGTTAACAGTGCAGCACCGGTAGCTACTAGTGTATCGACACATAAACAATCAATAAATAATAATAAAATTAAAACACTAAGTGATGCCAATGTCGATGATGCTAATATTGATCTATTATATAATGGTCAATTACCTATATATAACCATGATCATTTAATTATTGATAATAATAATAATCATAGTCCACATCATCATGATCATATGAAATTGATTACCAATTTAGTACCATTACTACCACTAGCATCATCAGCATCAGCATCAGCACCGGTAGCTACGGCACCGGTAGCTACAGTACCGGCTGTTGTTAAGTAAGTTTGTTTTTTTACAAAAAATAAATTTATTAATAATAATGTAATTTTATTTTAGTTATTCAATATTAAGTTATTTAAAATATTTTTTTTTTAAATACTAACTAATCATTTAAATTAGTTTTTATTAATAATATTATTATTATTACTAATAATAATCTCTTAATAAGTTTTTTTTAACATTAAGTATATAATGTATATAAAGACTGATACAGACTAATAGTTTTTCATCAAAAAATAATATATTTATTATAATTAATAGTTTTATTAATGTTTGAAATAATAAATTTGAGATTTATTTTATATATCAAATAGTATTAAAAGCAATATTAAAATTTTTTAATACTAAAACAAACAAACAAACAAAAAAAGTTATCAATAGTAGGAAATTATGTTTCAATTACTAAATAATTAGTATTATTATTATTATTAGAAATATTAGATGAATTGACAAAAATTTTTTAAACAAAACTTCATGATTATTATTATTATTAGTAATTATTATTTAAATAATTATTATTTAGTAACTATTTTTTTGGTAAATTCATGAATAGACTAAAAGTAATAAATAATAAAATTAAATAAATATATCTATAATATAAACTTATATTTTTTTGAATAATAAATTAAAAGTTATATATATATTTTAATTAGTATTTTATTTAAAAAAAAATATATATTATAATAACTGAAAGGGATTAATGAATTAATCTATAATAATAATTATTATTATTATTATAATAGAAATATAATGAACAAAACATAAACAGTATATAAAATTTTTTTTATATATATAATACATATTATATATGGTATTAAAAAAACTATACATTTTATTGTTTGTGATCTAAAGTCTAAATTCATAGTCAATTCAATAGTTGTTATTAATATTAGATATAAAACTAGTTTTAATCAGAAATTGTTTTATTATTTATATATATATATTAGAGAAAAGATTTTTATCCTTTTATTTTTTTTCTTATATTATTATTATTATTATTATTATATAATACAGTATTTATATATTATGTCTATTGTAATCCAAAAAATTACAATTGCATTTACTTGTACTATAAATACAGTATATATATATATATTTAAAAATAAGAAAATATATACTGTTTTATAATAGTTTTCAAATATATATTTATTTATACTGTTATATAATAATAATAATAACATACAGTATATATATATATATATATATATTTTTTTACTCATCACTAAAAATAATAAAATACATTATAAGTAATAAAACAAAACAAAAATATATTTATTATATAATTTTTTTTACTGAATTTAATGTAAAAAGTAACTAAAAATATGTTTTATTTTTTGCTAAAAATAAGATATTTTTTGTGTAATTTTATTTATCTAAATAAATGTATTTATTTTGTTTTGTTTTAATACTGAATGTAATGACTATTACTATTTTGAAAAAAAGTTTTTATTTTTTTTATAACTTTATAAAAGGTGTAATCATTAACTAAAAAAATGATATTTTGTTTTTAAAAAATAATGTATTTTTATTATTATTATTTTTAAAACTGTTATTTTATCAGTTATTTTTTTGGGTGTTTTTTAAGTATTATTATTAGTATTGATTTTATTTTTTTATATATAATTATTACATTTATTTAAAACACGATTTAGATATATATATATATATATATAAAGTTTTGCTACCATTTTAATAGTGATGTTTAGATTTATTGATATTTATATTTTTATTATTATAAAATAAATTGTTTTTTAAATGTTATTTTTTGATGAATTAAAAAATCTTTTTTTTTACTAAAACTTTTATTTTTAGTTTAAAAATATTTGATAATAAATATATTTTTTCAAAATATTTGATACAATTATTGGCAATTGCTTTCTAATTAATTATTATAATAATAATAAATTAAATTTATAAATAATTATTAGTTTATTTTTATAAAAAAAAATTATCTAAATTTATATGTAATAATTGATACTTAAAAAATTAAAACTATACATAAGTTTACTAATATTTTTATAAATATAAAATTGTTTTTTTAATTTTATTTAATACAACAAGTATACAACAGTAATATTAAATAATAATAATAATATTATTATTTTAATAACAATAGTTGTTTGTATAATATAAATAAATAGTTATATTATATTATTATATGTTTTGTATGACATCCTAAAAGTCATTCACATTTAAGGCTAGTATTATATATATATATATATACTGTACTTATATTTTGTTGTTTCACTTAAATAGTTAGATAAATATCTCTCTCTCTCTCTCTCTCTCTCTCTCTCTCTCTCTCTCTCTCTCTCTTTCTCTCTCTCTCTTTTCATTAAATAATGATAACAACAAAAAATAAAGTTTAGTTTAGTTTATAATAATAAGTAAATGAAAGACAACTAAAATTTTTTTTTAGGGACAAGTTTTGCTAAAAGTATTATTTCACACACAAAACAAAAATAATAATAATAATAATAATAATAATAATAATAATAATAATAATAATAATAATAATAATAATAATAATAATAATAATAATAATAATAATAATAATAATAAATGCTATTATATTACTTAAAGTCTATGTATGTATGAGTACTTTAAATGAAAAATTATATTTTTTGAAAAATAAAACTAAAATTAAAAACATTTTTATATATATAATTGAAAATCCGAGGGAAGAGTTGTTTTATTTAGTAGTAATTGTTATTATATTTTGTTTTTTTTCAACAAAAAAAAATTAGTAAAATTATAATTAAAATTTAATTTACATAATTGTTAACAATTAAATATTATTGTTGTTTGCAGTTTTGAATATATTTTATATATATATATATATTATAGCTATTTTAATACATTTGATATCATTGTATATAAACAGTTATAAGCCTTTAATATAATATTTATTACATTAATATTAGTTAAAAAGTATTCAAAAAAAATTATTTAAAAAAAATATAATATAATTTATTGACTATTTTTAATTTATTAAAAAATAATAATTTGCTAATAACTAATTAAAAATTTTTTTAATACTATTATAATTATTGATACACGTTTGTGTATAATAATTAATTTATATTTTTCAAAAAACTATTAATATATTAATTAATGTAAATTTATTTTAAGTATTTTTTTAAATACTAAATCTTTTTTTTTGATATTTTTTTGCTATTATTTCCAATTAAAGACAATAAGAGATCACTGTTTTTGTGGTTAAACAAGATTTTTAGATTTTATTTAATAAAATAATTTTTTTTTCGTTAAAAAATTATTATTATTATTTTGCTAAAAATACATTTTCAAAAAAATTTATTATTATTATTACATTTGTTGAATACTAATAATTTGTTGGGAAAAACAAATATTACAATTAAATATACAGTAAATATATATATATATATTATTAGATTTTTTAAAATAGTTTTTTTGAAACTATATATTTGCATATTTACTGACAAATAATTATTACATAAATTATTTATTTATTTTGTTTGAATTTTTTTTCAATTATTTTTATTTTAACAAAAAGTTTTCATACTATGCTTACATAAGTAGTATTAGTTTAGTTGAAAAAAACATAAATTTTACAATAATTTATTTATTTATTAAATATTGCTATTATTAGTATCATTTATCAACAAATAATATTCAATAAAAAAAACTATATTTTTAATTATTTATACACAAAATAAAACATATATATAAATATTTTTGTTTTGCTTGTTGTTTAAACAAATTAAATAATTACTTATTTATATAATTGTTTGAAAAATATTGATACTAACGGAAAAAATAATAACAAAAAAATATGTTTTAAAAAATATATAATAAAATACTTGAAAAATATAGTTAAAAAAAATATTTGTTTGGACAGTAGGGCTGTTTTATTTTATAAACTACTAGTGCCCTAACCAAACAGTTTTGTTGTACTAATTTATAATAATAATAATAATACATTAGATATCTAATGGTAAAAATTAAATTATTTACTTATATTTTTTTCACTTCAAACAAACAAACAAAAAACATATTTACATATATTTCTCACATAACATAAATAATAATTAATATATATTTTAAAAAATAAAAAATATATTTAGTATTATTAGTATATATCAAAAAAATAATACTAATTATGTTAATAATTGATTAGCAAAAAAAAACAAATTATTTAATTTATTTACTATTTATTTGTTTTATTTACTAATCACTTAAAATCAATAATCATTTTATTTTATTTATTCATTCATTCATTCATTCATTCATTAAATAATTACTTTAAAAATAAATTGTTTGTAACTATTATTTACTAATTGTTTTTTTTTCTTAAAAATTTTTTTTCTATCAATGAAACCAAAAAAAATTTCAATAATAATAATAGGAGAGACTTATTATCCAAACTGACCTCCAAATCGATGATTGGCGGCTCCGGTATCGGCGGCGTCGGCGGCGGCGGTAATGACTACCTAACCGATTCTGGCCTACATATGGCACCGTCGATGTCTATGCCGTCGATGTCGATGGCCATGCCGTCGATGGACGGCTTGAAATCATCGCTATCGTCAATGATGTCCGGCCTATCATCGATGTCGATCAGTATGTCGTTGCCATCCCTGGGCTCATTGGGCTCCAAGTTTGGCGGTATGGGCGGTATGGGTGGCGTCGGCGGTATGTCTATGATGAAGATGAAGCCCTGCTGTAAAAAAGGCAAAGGAGGCGGTGGCGGTTATGGTGGCGGAGGTGGTGGTGGTGGCTATGGTGGTGGTGGCGGTGGTTCAGTGATGCCCGGTTTGGGCGACAAATCAGTGGAAAGGGATGTCAAAAAATATGTCGACGACCAGACACTGTCGATGCTGTTATATAAAGCCATGTCGTCGTCGTCATCGAAGTCAAAGTCCAAGAAAAAGGGTAACCGAAAGAAAGGTATGTCTTATTTAAAAAATATTTTTAAAAAAAATATATTTAAAAAAAGTTTTAAAAAAGTTTAGAAAAATTAATATTTAATTTTAGTTTTTTTTTCGTCAAACATGCAATGATTTTATTTAATTATTTTTTGTGTGAAATTTTTTTATAGTTATATAATGTTTTATTATTTTTATTTTTTTAATTATTTAATTAATAAATATATATAAACAATATGATATAACTTTATGTATAGTTTTTTATTTTAATTATCTAGGACAATGTATTAGATATAATATATGTTTAAATTATTTAAATAATTATTTTTTTTGGTAATCAAACAAGGTCATTATCAACAACAACAAAAAAATTAATTAATAATATCTATAATAATTAGTAAAAAAAAAATGTGTCAAAAAAATTATTTTTTAAAAATTTTAGTTTATTATATAACTTATTATTGTTTTTTTTATTGCAAATTATAATAAATTATTTTTGCGTTTGAAAAACAATAGGCGGCGGTCGTGGCAAAGGAGGCAAAGGTGGCGGTAAAGGATACGGAGGTAAAGGAGGCGCCGGCGGTGGTGGTGGTGGTTATGGAGGAGGAGGAGGTGGTGGAGGATATGGAGGAGGAGGCGGTGGCGGCGGAAAATCTGGCGGTGGTTATGGAGGAGGCAGTGGTGGAGGTGGCAGTTATGGCGGAGGAGGAGGAGGCGGTGGTAAAGGATATGGTGGTTCAGGCGGTGGTGGAGGAGGAGGAAGCTATGGTGGCTCAGGAGGCGGAGGAGGATATGGTGGTTCCGGTGGAGGCGATAGTGGTTACGGAGGCTCAGGAGGCGGCGGCGCCAGTGGTGGTGGTTATGGCGGCGCTTCTGGAGGAGGAGGAGGAGGAGGTTATGGCGGCGGCAATAGCGGAGGCTATGGTGGCTCAGGAGGAGGAGGTGGAGGAGGAGACGGTGGTTACGGTGGCTCAGGAGGCGGTGGAGGAGACGGTGGTTATGGTGGCTCAGGAGGAGGCGGTTATGTGGACGCAGGCAATGGTCTAGAAGTTGGTGTTGGAGGCGGCGGTGGTGGAGATTATGGTGGTTCCGGAGGAGGAGGTGGTAGTGATGGCTATGGGGGTGGAAATAGTGGCGGCGGCTATGGAGGAGGAGGAGGCGGCGGAGGTATAGAATTAATTAATTATTTATTTAAAAAATAATAAAATTTTTATTAAGTATTACTAATACTAGAGCTAATAAAACAATTTTTGTACATGATAAATTTATTATTATTATTATAATTATCAGTTTAATTTAATTTTTAGTATTAATTTTTTAAAATTCATTTTTTAGATAAGCTAGCTAAATTAAAAATTATTTTAAATTAATTATTTATGAATATTATTATTAATATTAATTTTTTTTTTAGGCGATGGTGGTTACGGTGGTGGAAGACAAGGAGGTGATAGTTATGGCGGTCAGGGAGGAGGTGGAGGAGGAGGAGATGGCTATGGAGGACAAGGAGGTGGAGGAGGCGGCGGAGATGGTGGTTATGGTGGTGGACAAGGAGGCGGTGGTGGTGATGGTTATGGAGGTCAAGGAACTGGCGGTGATTATGGAGGACAAGGAGGAGGAGGTGATGGATATGGAGGCGGAGGAGGCAATGGTGACGGATATGGAGGTCAAGGAGGTAGCGGAGGAGGAGGCGGTGATTATGGTGGACAAGGAGGAAGCGGTGGCGGAGGATATGGTGGTCAAAGTGGTGGTGGAGGAGGAGGCGGTGATTATGGAGGACAGGGAGGCGGAGTAGATGGTGGCTATGGAGGAGGACAGGGAGGTGGCGGTGGTGGTGACAATTATAACGGCGGCGGTGGTAATGATGGAGGATATGGTGGTGGACATGGAGGTGGTGGCGGTGGCGGCGACTACGGTGGCAATGGAGGCTCCGGTGGCGGCGGCAGCTATGCCGGGGGTAGTAGTGATAACAGCTATAGCAGCAGTAATGAAAACGGTATCGCAGGCATATCCATGACAAAAATACATGAGCTGGTCCAGGAGGCACTGTCAGCGGCACAACATTATCGGCAAAACGGCAAAAATGGTGACAATACCGGTGCTGCTGCTGGTGGTGGTGGCGGTAGTGGTGGCGGTGGCTATGATAACAATGTTAGCTGGGATGACGATAAAGCTAACGGTGCTGACGCTGGCTATAATAATGGTGGTGCGGGAGGAGGTCCTCAAAAGGGCGGGTATGGCGATGCCGGTGCTGGCGCTGGCGGTCCCGCCAACGATGACAAGTATAACGCCATCAATAATAACGAAGTAGGTGTGGGCGGCGGTGGAGTCAATGGTCCCAACAATAATAACTATAATACCAATAATAATAATGGCGAAAAACCTGGCGGTGGTTATGGAGCTCCCGGTGTTCCCGGTGCTGGTAATAATGGTTACGCAGCCGCTGCCGGCGGCGGCGGTGGTGGCGGTGGTGGCGGTAATGCTGGTCATCAACGAAACGGCGGCAACAATGACGTGGCCTACGATCGCGACTACAAAAACGGTAGCCGTGGTCTGACCCGACTGTTCGATAAGGGATACTTTGGCCACTTGGGCCGTAAAGCCAGTGCCAATGGTGGTCGCTATTAGAGAGAGATCTACCGATATCTATACATACATACCGACACCCACTACACACACACACAAACACATATAGTTGTATATAAATTATTATAATAATAATTATTATTATTTTTATACCCCACTGTCCTCCTAAATAATATTAAGCAATACTTAATTATTAAAWAAAAAAAATATATACATATCTATAGATTTTTTTTTTGAATAAAAAAAACTATTGTTATTATTATTATTATTATTGATATAATAATTAATTGTATTTTTTTTAAAGACAATAATTATTATAAGAAAATTTTTATTTTTTATATATACATTATTGTTTTATAATTATTTAGTTATATTTTTTTTGATAATAAATTTTTTTTTGTTAATTATATTATTTTTGTGATAATTTTGTTTATTTTTTTTAAATATACATATAAGCCATATAAATGTATATTTATATATAAATTGTATTTTATTTTCATTATTATTATATAAATTTAGTTTTAATTATCACCTAAACGTAAATATATTTGAAACTGATTTAAATTATCACTATTTAGTGTATAATTATTTTTGTTTATATTTATATTTAAAAAAAACAATTTAAATTCATCTATATTTTTAGTAATTTTATTATTTTTAAAATATTTTTTTATTCATTATAATTATAGATGCGTATAATTACTATTTAACATCAATATTATATTTTTTTGTATCATTAATATGTAAATTAGTTTAAAAACTTTTTTTTAAATAGTATTATTATTTTTTTAATAATCAAAACATATTATATAAAAATAATTATAAATTTTTATTATAAAAATGTTTATTTTTGTTGGTATTAATTAATCAAAATATAAATGTAATTACAATTTTATATAATAGTTTAATATAAAGTCATAAATTGTTCCCAATATATATGTTTGTTTTWAAAAAAAGTTATTTTATTTAAAATAAATTACTTTTAATTAAAAATTTATGGTTATTTTTTTATAATACTGTATTAATTATTATTATATAATATTTATTTAACAATTATTTATAGATTATAATTATCTTATATTTTATATTAAGATAAATATTATAATATATAAATAATTTATTTTAAAAATTTAAACAATTTAATTAGTTAAAATTAATAAATAATAATTAAAATATAATGTATTTAAATATCTTTTTTTGTAATTTGTAATTGTTGGTATTTTTATTTTCTGGTAATTATGACTAGATACAATTTTCAAATCAATAGCTATTAAAATACAAATAGTTAAAATTAATGTTTTAATCATTTTTTAATAAGTATAAAATAACATAAAAAATTTTAATAAAAAATTAATCTCTAATAAATAAATATATATATTTATTTATATTTTATATTAATGTTTTAGTTATGTTTAAGCTAATTAATTATATAAAAATATTTTTACTGTTTTATAAATAAATTAGCGCTCTAGATATAGTAATATAAAATGATATTTTTTTAAATATATGTTATAAAATATAATTTATTATCAAATTGCTTAAATATTTTTTCATTAATTACTAGAAATAAAATTTATATTTAATAATTGTCATGCTAACTTTCAAAAAATACATTAAATTATATATACATGATGTTTTATGTAAATATTTTTTTGTGTTTTATTTAAATAATAAAAAAATCAAATATATAAAAAAAATATATTTTGTTATTTCAATTTTTATTTTTTAATAATACAATGTTTTTTTTTAAATTTGTAGTGTTTTTATTTTATTTTAATAGTTAATAATTTGATAACATTTTTAATTACATTAATTTATTGATTATTTAAAATAAACTGAAATTTATTTTCAAATAATATAAATATTTCATAATATAATTAATTTGATTATTATTTTTTTTAGTAATTTGTTAAATAAAAACTATTTATCCAATAATATAATAATAATGCAATATTTAACACAATATTAGAAATATAGTTAAATAAATATAATTTAATAAAAATAATTTTATTTTTTTAAATTAAATCTATTTATAAATTACTCTAAAAATTTTAGAATTAAAACTATTTTGTATTTATAATAAATTTAATAAATAATAAAAATAAAGTATAAAAATAAAAATTTATAACAATAGATATATATATATACAAAGTTTAGGTCAAATAAATTATTAAACATTACTTACAATAATTTTATGTATAATTTTTTTTAACAATAATAATAATATACTGTATATATTGTTTGTATGTGTGAACTAATATATCACAAATAAATTTATTTTTATTTTTAAAAGTTATAGTATAAAGAAAGTTAAAAAAATTTTTTAAATACATAAGGAAGTGATTGAATTAAAAAAAATAATATTTTTATTCAATTGTATTATTATTACTATAATTACAATAATTTATTGATTTATATTAATTTATATTTATTAGTAATATTTTAGTTATGTTTCTCTATATATATATATATATATATATATGTATTTAAAATCTATTTTTATTGATGAAATAATTACTACATATATTATAATGAAAAATAAATTTTATGTAATAATTATTTAAATGTTTAGTCACTTATATATGAGAAACAAAAATGTAAACTCATTGGACATAAAATATTTGAATTTATTGTAAATTTAATATTTTTTTTATTAAAAAAAACTAGTGATGTTTATATAACATTAATATTTTTAGAGTTTTTTTTCTCATAATTTGTAAATTAAAAAAATATTAAATTTTAGTAAATATTTGTCATAAAAAAATATTTTTTTATATAAAAAACGAGTATTTATTTAATGATTTTTTTAAAAAAAATATTTAATACAATTTAACAAATATGTGAGCAATTTATTTATTACTATTATTGTTATCAGTTTTTTTAATATTTATTATTTTTAGATAATATATAAATATATATTATTTATAATTTTGTAAACAATTTTTTTTGTTTTAAATTTAAAAGAAATAGAAATTGAATTTTCTATAAAATCTGTTTATTTTTTTGTTGTGTAAATTAATAGACAATTAAAAAAAAACAATATATTTATGTCAATGAGGTTTGTGTTTGTGTGAAAACATATAAAATTTATATATATATATATATATATATATATATATATATATAAAACAACAACAAAAATAACAAAACAATTATTTGTTTAATAAGTTAAATATAGAAAAATTGAAATAAAATTTTTTTAACAGAAAAACAGCGGTATTTAATAAAGTGATAAATAATTTTGTTTTTTTGAAGACAAATATATTAACAATATTTAATAATAATATTTTTTTTTTGAAAACATTTAAACATATAAAAAGTTTTTTTTTGAAACACATAAATAAAAATTTACAAAAAAACAAACAAACATTTAGAGAGACATATAGACAGACAAATCACATATAAATTAGACATAAATACAGTAAATATTTTTTTTTTTACAAATAATTAACAAACAAATAATTTTTTTTTCTAGAAAAATAAAACATTTAAAACAACAAAACAATTTTTTTAACAACAAATATATAATACATAAGACAATAATAATAATATTAATAATTTTAAAGCTATTGACAAACTATTGGGGTTTTTTGTGGGACATATAGGTATGTGATTGTGTATAGAGCTTAGGTATGTATGTGTATGTGTGTGTGTGTGTAATGGTATAGACATTAGACATAAAATTTTGTTTTTTACAAAAAAAAAAATAACAATAACAGGAAATAATATACAAATAAGTTTATATATATATATATATATATAATACAGATAAGTATTGTTTAAATATTTGGCAACAAATTTAGACACAGAAAGAGAGAGAGAGAGAGAGAGAGAGAAATATATATATAAAAAATTTTGATAATAAAAATAAGATAATAATAATAATAATAATATATAAATATTTTATGGTTGCTCTTAAAAAATGAAATATAAAGTTATATATATATTATTATTATTAATAATAATAATAAAAACATATATATATATATATATTGGGCTATCATTGTTATAAATCATATATCAATAGTAGTATATAWATATATATATATATATTTATATTTATTAACAATAAAATTACTAAAAGATATAAATATATATATAAATAAATTTATTTTCAACTAAATTTATTGTCAATTGTGTGATATATTATTATTATTATTATTATTTGATAGATAGATATTTATACTGTATATATATAAACAATAATACTATTATATATATATATATATTATTTATAATGATTTTCAAAATAATTTTTTTTTATATATATATCAATGATATATGATTTACTAAACAATTGATTAATAATAATAATAATAATATTGAATATCTAATAATAATATATAGATTTTAAATAATACTGATATCGATAGTTAAAAAAATATAATACAGTAAAAAATATATTATGATTTAAATATATATATATATATATTTAAATTTAAATTTTGATTGAAACTAAATATAATGACAATAATATACAAAATTATTTTATATATAATAAGCAAACAATGAAAACAAATTTTTTTAAAATAATATTCAAATCAAAATTTTTCTATCTATTTATGATTTCAAAAAAAATAAATGAAATTATGAGCTATTTTTTTATTGAGTGATTTATGATTTTTTTTTTAAATGTGTGTCAGTCTATTGTATGTATGTATGAGTGTCAGGCTATGTTTTTAAGGGGAAAGTTGTATATTTTTTAGGTAGGGATTAATAATAATAATAATAATAAATTTTGGGGGAAGTGGGCGACCAATAAATCTCATATAATGTATATATATATATATAAACCATACCCTATCCTATCGTTTATCTTTGGACACCACATTGGATCGGTTGGTATGGGTTTGGGAGGAATGGTATGATAATTATTAGCAATATATATATATATATATATATATCCATGAGCTGTCACCAAAAAATGGTATCTGTTTTTTAAATAATAATAATAATAATTAATAATTTTAATAATTTTAAAATATCAATAAATAAATTTAGCTATAATTTAACTAAACATACTATTAGGATAACTGTTATAATTATTATTTATATATATAAATATAAAAAGCTACCTGTCCTATTATAATATAATATAATAATTTATATATAGTCTATTACATACCTTTCCTATTTTTTGTGTGTTGTTTGTATTGCACTGTCTATCAAATTCAATAATTTACTGGTCCGACCATTTAGGGTCCAACAAGATATTAGATATAACTATAGAAAAACAAAAAAAAATTAATAATTTTTTTAATTAAATTAATTATTAATTTAAAAAAAACAATTTTTTACCTGAAATTTTGATTAGAGGACGGGTTAGGTGTAAACGGGTTTGAATTTATTTATTTATTTATTTAATTAATTAATTATTTATTTATTTTTTGAATATACACACAAACTATTGAAAAACTATTAATTAATTAATTTAATTTTGAGGGACGGGTAGGAAAAAAAATTATGGCTTTTTTTTGGGGGGGAAGTATTTGGTTAGGTATGATAGGTAGGTATGACTGAATGAAAACGACATTTTAATGGATAAAATGATTGTGCAATTGATATATGATAATGAAGTAATTGTTTGTTTTTTTTTTGAAGTGCCGGTGCGGGTGTGTATGTGTGTGTATATATGTATCGGTGTGGGTGTAAGCGGGTGTGTAGGAGTGTAGGTATGGGTGCACTGGTATGTATGATGATGATGTAATGACACAAATTGATAATGGTAAAATTTGTAAAATAATTGCTAACAAAAACAATGGGTGCGCTAAACAGGTTGACTAATAACCGCCGCCACCGCCACCATAGCCTCCTCCGCCACCGCTTGACCCGCCATAACCTCCTCCACCGCCACCACTGCTGCCACCATATCCTCCGCCGCCGCCGCCACCTCCGTAACCATCATCACCGCCGCCTCCATAACTATCGCCACCGCCTCCATAGCTATCACCGCCGCCTCCATAGCCACCGCCGCCGCCTCCTCCCATACCACCATATCCTCCACCACCGCCTCCCATACCACCATAACCTCCACCACCGCCTCCCATACCGCCATATCCTCCGCCACCACCACCACCACCTCCATAGCCGCCCCCACCGCCGCCGCCATAGCTGTCCATACTATAGCCACCGCCGCCGCAATCCATTGGTTGATCCATTTTCATCCTATATTTGATAAAAAAATAAAATGTTTTTTAAAAAGATTTTATTTTTTTTTATTTTTTGAGTTAAATTAACTTAAAAATAATATTATTAACTTTCAAAAAAATTTTTTTTACTGATAAACAACTAAAATAATTAAATCTAATTAATTTTTTTTATAAAAAAAATCTAAACATAAAACTATTGATAATATAAAATATATGTATATTTTATCTTAAAAAAATAAATTAAATAAAAATATTTAGTATTATTATTATTAATCACTAAATATTATATGAATTTATTATTCAAAAGTAAATCATTTAATTGCATTATTTTTTAGAAAATAAATAAAATAATAATTTAGTAATAAATTAATAATAAATAGTTGTTTTATTATTGATAGTAAACTTAAAGCCTATTTTCTAATTATATAAAAATAAAAAATAACTGTCAATCTCTAACTATAAGTGTTATATA